>NC_135737.1:2597500-2897500 GCF_041903045.1 Epinephelus lanceolatus | reverse complement strand
CTGAGTTTAGAGCTCCGGTCACTTGGCACGCCGGTCTGTCACCAGACAATCAGAGATCTCCGCCTTCTGATAGTCTGGGGACACTCCTTTCTAAAGTGTGTTTAACACACAAAGCAATGCCTCTTGCATTTTTGAAAAGGACACGCCTTCTCGGAAATGTGCACTCCCCTTTTTCTCGTCCGCAAGGAAACAAACACACAGAGAGCTTGAAAATGGATGCCGAGAGATTAAACTCCGTTTTATCAAACATGTGCTCATCCGTGAAGAAAATATTTTTTCCAGCGGATGTCTTAGTTACAACATGATTGAGCTAACTGGGGTAATTTCATGTCGTATCCGACAACGGGAGGCTTTTAACAGATGACGTCCTGATGTTAGCTTTGCTGCTGCTGTTAGCTGTCCCTGTCAGCTGCAGCCACTGATGCTTTCTAGACATCGTGATTTCCCAAAACTGAATAAATACCACACATAGCAACACAAAACTGCTTTGCTAGCTCAGTCATGTTGTAACTAAGATATCCGCTGGAAAAAATAGTTTTTTCACGGACCATTTAATGAGTTATTACCTATTACAGACACCACTAACGGCTAAGAAATAGTAATGTTTGTTCAATCATTGTGTTTATAGACTTTACAAACATCGGATTAGTCTAAACGGTGATACAGTGATGTGAAAAATGTGATTTTATATATATATATATATATAGCTAAAAGCTCTGCTGGTTTTCTACCTGGAAGTATTTGTAAACAACAAGGCGATTCCCTCTGTATTCTGGCCGGATGGATGAGTCATGGCCTTGTAAAAGATTATGTTTGTTTCTTTTAGTTGGCGAGAATGTGTCGCCGCAAACACAACAAACATCCACTAACTTTGACGGCATTTTCTGCAAGCGCGGCTGAGCCATTTTGTACCGCTACACGTGTTTCTAGTGGGACTATGTTTACAAGCACAAGAGTTCAGCAAGCCACCGAAGGACCGCCCTGCAGATTTACTATTGGTTCTGCAACGTAGGGAGTTTTTTTAAACTCTGAAATTGCATCCGCCCATCTAAACACAAAATCAGGGAGAAAGTCATCAGTCTTTAGCTAAGCAAAGCAAAGACCGAGTCCAGGACATCGAAATGCGGATTTCTCCTTGACCGCCTGTTGCCACTTCGGCCAAGGTCCTTCTTTTGGTCCCGGTAATCTTTTTTTTTGTTTTTAACTTTTTAAGCTTGTTGCTTATTTGGTTGATAGTCCTCTTGTACCCCACAGCTCCCTCGAGTTTGTTTTGAACCTCTGCCAACGACCATAAGGCAAGGAGACAGCTTGTTTCCTCGACGGACCACTGTTGCTTCGATGCGTCAGTGCTTCAGTCTTCGCTGGTTTTATAAAAATGGCGCTTTGCACTGTCTCGTTTATTGTTGTTGGTCTCAGTAACCCCGCCCCCTTCCCCATGACGTATGTGGTTCATTCTTTTGATCCAGCAAAGAACTGGTGCCACTCTGGAACCGTTTTTTCTGGCCCAGAGCCAGTTCTTTTGTCTGTCGAAACAGGTAAACCAGATCCAAATTAAGCACTGGCCCCGAACCAGCACTGGAACTGCTTTGGTGGAAAAGGGGTATGAGGTAGCCTTTTCAGTGTTGTGTGGAGGTCGGGTTCAGTGCCTGTGGAGTGGCACAACAGGGTGGTGGTTCCCATTTTTAAAAAAGGGGACAGGAGGGTGTGTTCCAAATATCGGGGTATCACTCTGCTAAGGCTCCCTGGAAATGTTTTCCCAGGGTGCTGGAAAGGAGACTGTATCCAATTGTTCAGTTGTTGAAACCTGAGATTCAGGAGGAGCAATGTGGATTCCGCCCTGGCTGCGGAATAGTGGACCAGCACTTGACTCTTGCAGGACGGAATAGTATAGTATATATAGTACATTGCGGAATAGTGGACCAGCACTTGACTCTTGCAGGACTGCTGAAGGGTTTGTAGCAGTTTGCCCATACAGTCTACATGTGTTTTGTGGTCTTGAAGAAAGCTTATGACCACTGCAGGAATATGGACCTGCATTTGGTAAATGGACCTGCATTTGTGTAGCCCCTTTCTAGTCATCTAGTGACCACTCAAAGCGCTTTTTACACTACGAGTCATGTTCACCCATTCACACACACATTCATACACTGGTGGCTACTCAGTTTTAACACACACTCACACACCGAAGGAACCGAAGGAACAGCCATCGGGAGCAATTTGGGGTTCAGTATCTTGCTCAAGGATACTTCGACATGCAGCCTGGAGGAGCCCGGGATCGAACCGCTGATCTTTCGATTGGTGGACGACACTCTCTACCTCTGAGCCACAGCCGCCAATGTATGTATGGGACACCAAAGTTGTTGCTACAAGCCATCCGGTCCTTGTATAACCAAGGTGTCCACATACTCGGTGCAAAGTCAAACGTGTTTTTAGTGGCCAGGGTTGTCGTTTGTCACCAATTCTGTTTGTGAAATTTATGGATAGAATCTCAAGGCGCAGCCAGGGGAAGGAATGTGTCAGGTTTGGGGGCCTCAGAATTGCATTTCTGCCTTTTACAGATGATTTGGTTCTGTTGGCTTCATCACACTGTGACCTCTACCATGCACTGAGGCAGTTTGCAGCCAAGTGTGTAGTGGTTGGGATGAGAGTCATCGCCTCCAAGTCTGAAGCGATGGTTCTCTGCTGTAAAATGGTGGATTGCCCCCTCTGGGTTGGGATAGAGTTACTGCCCCAAAAGAAGGAGTTCTCAGGGTCTTGTTCACAAGGAAGGGTAAAATGGAACTGGAGATGGACAGGCGGTTTGGTGCAGCAGTGATGTGGCCGCTGTAGCAGAAGGCAAACCTCTAAATTTACTGATCCATCTATGTCCCAACCCTAACCCATGGTCATGAGCTTTGGGTAGTGACCGAAAGAATGAGAATTGTGGATACAAGCAGACGAAATAAGGTTCCTCTGTATGGTGGCTGGGCTCACCCTTTAGAAACAGGGCGAGGAGCTGCCATGATCTACCCTGATTGCCACTTGAAGTCATGTTTCTCCTTTGTTTAATGCTGTTCTTCAGTCATGCCTTGTGTTTCCTGTTTTATTTTGATACTCACATCTCCTGTTGTTTCTGATCACTTCAATTCCTACCTTCCTTTGTTTTTCTGCCA
Organism: Epinephelus lanceolatus; assembly: GCF_041903045.1. Lineage (NCBI taxonomy): Eukaryota > Metazoa > Chordata > Actinopteri > Perciformes > Serranidae > Epinephelus > Epinephelus lanceolatus. The sequence continues at coordinate 2,894,348 of NC_135737.1, read as the reverse complement.
GTTTTGATTGTCTGCCCAACCCTAATTAGTTTTACCTGTCCCTCACTAGTCCTTCAGTCTTCTCACCTGTTCTCACTTCCCCTGTGTCTCCCCCAGTGTCTTTCTATGTATGTCTGCCCAGTTCCTTTGTTCTTTATTTTATTTTAATGTTTATTTAACAGGGATGATACATACAACATTGCCACAAAAAAAAAAAAAAAAAAAGGGAAAATGTGATGCATATAAGACGTCTAGCTTCTGCTAATTTGCAGTCTTTGTCCCTGGTCAGGCTTTAGAATACAATAAAATATACTGAATACAATAAAAAATGCAATGATACAAATACAGTGAATAATACAATGAATACAATGAATAAATAAACACAGTTGCAGTTGTAAATTACAGGTTAAAACACGAGTTAAATTTAACATTAAACATTGGTAAAGTGCTGTTGTGTTGACAATGACTTGTGAGAAATTAATGTTCACATTTCTGCCGCTGCTTGAGCCAGTGTTTAACTTTCACACTAAACCTCTTTAGTTCTGTTTGGGATTTAATTTCTGATGGTAAAGAATTCCACAGGTGTGTACATTGCACTGAGAGGGATGATTGGCCAAATGTTGTCCTGCACCTGGGAATTTTGCAGTTTTGCTTGGTTATGCTCCTTGTCATTGTCCTACAGTTGTCTGTCTTTTTAAAGATCTGAGACATCACTTGTGGGGCCAGTCCATTTAAGCACTTAGAAACAACTTTCAGAAAGGAGAACTTTATAAAATTGGAAAAAGTCAACAAATTGTATTTTTTAATGATTTTGCAGTGGTGCCATTTTTGTGGTTTCTGGTCTAAAATTTTCAAAGCTTGTTTATAGAGTGAGAATAGAGGTCTAGTAGCTGAGTCAGTGGCCTGGCCCCAGGGAGTGATGCAATAGGACAAATGTGAAAGAACCATGGCATGCAGATATAAATGAGCTGCCTTAAAAGAGAGACATGACCTGATAAATCTAAAGCAGTTCAGACTGGATTTTACAGTTTTGGATAGCTTCTTTATATGTGCATCAAACTTAAGTTGTGGATCTAGAGTTATACCTAAATATTTAAACTCATTTACCACCTCAATTTCTTTAGTATCAATAGTGATGTGAAATTTCTCAGGGACTTTTCTTATTGAAAAGCACATTGATACTGTTTTTTTGTGATTAAGTGTTAAGTGAATCCTTTGTAGCCATTCTGAAACAGTAACCATCTGTCTGCTTAAGATCTCTGAAGCTTGACAGGGATTCTTTGCTGAAACATAAAACACTGTGTCATCAGCATACATCTGACATTGTCTGTACAAATGGTAGGCAAATCATTTATGTATAAGCAAAAAAGAATAGGACCTAAAACTGATCCCTGTGGCAGACCAGTCTTACTGTTCAGAGGAGATGTTTTCACATTCTGTAAACAAACACACTAACAGCAAGACCAGAAAAATTAAATTGATGTCTTAATTTACTAACAAGTATCTCATGACTTACAGTGTCAAAGGCTTTCTTCAAGTCCAAAAACACTGCTCCAACCACATTTCCATTTTTTTGCAAAATCCAAATTGCTTAGAGTGATAAAACTGATTGTTTTCAAGATAGGTCATTAATTGATTAGCGATGACCTTTTCAAGTACTTTTGACATTGCTGGGAGAATTGATATCGTTCTATAATTACTGGCATCAGTTAATGCACCAGATTTATAGATTGAGGTGATAATAGCCATTTTAAAGCTTTGTGGAAATTTCCCTTCTTTAATAGACAAATTTATCAAATGAAGTAATGGGCTTATCAAAATGGCACTATGTTTTTTTTTTAAAAAAAAAAAAAATAAAGCATCGATTCCAAATATATCTTTTGCCTTTGAGTTGTTTAATTGCGTTATGATTTTTTGTGTAGTCAGTCTGTTCGATGTTAAAGTAGGAAGCCTGACCATTAGTTATATTGTTGAAGTTTTGTAACTGTTGAGAATCTAAGTTAAGTTCATCTGTGTTGAAAGTTTTTTGGAAGTTTGATGTAAGTCCATCTACAGATTGTATGAAGTATGTATTTAATTCAGTAGCTATTTCCTTGATGTTGGTGAAAATCATTCCTTTAATATTAAGTTCCTTTATTTCTCCATGGTGCTTTGACTTTCGATTTAAGAGTGTATTAATATGTTTCCAAAGATATGAACTGTTCCCACCTGAGTCATTTATTAGTTGCATGAAATAATTTGTCTTTGCCTTTCTTAGTTCAGTTACAACCCGGTTTCGTAGCCCCTTGTAGATGAGGATATCTGTATGTACTTTTGTGGACAGCAATTTTTTTAATGCATGATCCTGCTTCTTCATCAGCTGATAAATGTCATTTATCCATGGCAGAGTTTGTTTATGCTTAAACTTAAGAGGGCAAGTGAACTTTTGAATTACATCTGCCATAGTATTTGTCAAGATATCGCAACATCTGTCTGTGTCACTAGTTTGCAAGACATTGTCCCAATTTAGATGTTTTAATTAATTTTCAAATTGATTGATTTTTTTGTTTAGGAATTCCTGTTGGCACATAATTATGATTCTGTTTGAAGGAGAGTCTCTGTAGGCATTTTTAAGTAAGTTTTCTAATTATCAGGATCATATTATGGTCTGATAAACCTGTTTACAAATTATATGTTTTTGACACTCTGTCAGGTTTGTTTGTAAAGATTAGGTCTATAAGAGTTTTGCTTGTCTTAGAGATTCTGGTTGGCTCTTTAATTATTTGGTGCAGTTTATGTTTGGATATAACTGTTTTAAGTTTTTGCTTACAGTTTTTGTCCAGCCAGTTTATGTTAAAATCTCCAAGTACAATGTTTTCCAATCTATGGTTTAGTGCTTTAAGCAAATCATCAAAATTTTGGTAGAATGTTACATTGTGTTTAGGTGGATTGTACAAGAAGATTATGTTAAACTTCATTTTAGGTGACAGAACCACATTTAAAATTAGACATTCTAATCCATAAGTATCCAAATTAACCTGAGTGCATTTAAAAATATCCTTTATGTAAACTAACACTCCGCCTCCTTTTCCTGACAGTCTCTCTTTGCGATTGGCACATCAATCATGATTGTTGGGGTGTGACTGAACAGTCAGGTTTCAGTCAAGGCCAAAAAGTCCAAGTTGGAGTCTATTAACAGATGCTGAATTTGATCTCTCTTTGGTATAATACTTAGTATGTTCAAATGACCACCAGTAATGCCCTTCAGTTTTTTCTTTGAGTCCCAAATCACCTTTGCATGGTTTACTGTTTGAAAATATTTCACACCTTTTTGCTGGAAAGCTGATCTGCTGTGGGCCATTTTTTCTTTGAATCTGTCCTGCTGCAGAGGGAGGTGTGATGGTACAAGTGCTTGAGTCTTGAGCAAAAGGGTTGGGTTAGTGTCTTTTTGTGGAGAGGAGCTCCTACTCTGCTTGATTTCTTGGGGGATAATCAGGCTTCCTTCAGTGAATGAGTCCAGCTGAAGAACTAGGTTGAAGCAGTCACTTGTAGCTGTTGGAATCAGTGAGGGTTCCAGCGATCTAGCAATCATTGTGTTCAACTGAGTGTCCACACCTTGGCAAGGGGCAGTTTCTGTTGTTACTGTGTGGCCAGTGTTGTTAGTTGATGGGCCAGGATTCAGCTGGATATCACCACTTAGTAACAGCAGGAATAATAAAAAGTATAAAACATATATTTTATTTTTTCCTTTGGTGTGTTGTTTGATCTTGTTACCTCTAAAAAGATGATGATCTTTTTGCCAAAATAGTGTGTAGATTATCAAGTATCCATGTCCAAAAAAGTTAAGTTTGGAAATGTCCAGTATATATTGTAACTTAGCATCTGGGAAAGTGCTTGTTGATGGCTCATTTGATATGAAACATTGACTAAAGGGGACACAGAGAAGCCATGAACAAAGCAGTAGCCAAAAATAAGCAGTCTTTTTGTCTCTACGTTGCTGTTGTGAAGTACTGGGAAACTGTGCAGTTGTGCATATCTGGAGGAATCCAGGACAAAGTGCAAGTACCCACAGACAAGGAAACCATGTGCAGCCATACCCTCCGTGGCAGTTGTTTGGAGCAGGTTCCTGATAATTCCTAGAATGTATCCTTGGTTGGCTGTAGACTTGATTGTCTTTTACCCCAGCATCTTGAACTGAAGAGTTAGAAGTTTGCAGAGCCAAAAATGCAAAAAGAAAAAGGTATTGTAGACAAAAAGAGGAGAGAGGAGTGGAGCCTGACAAACCACCCCTGTTCTCGGCCGCCATTTTTCTTTCTGTTGTTCTGTCCTTCCTTTGTCGGATCACCTGCTCATGTTCCCTTGTGGTTTCCATGTGTTCTTGGTTTTTCCTGCTGATTGTTCCTGCCTGTTTGCCTGGTCATATCATCTGCCTGTAAGCCTGTTTTCTTCAATTAGGGTACCTTTTCTGAATCCACCAGCCTGCTGTCATGCATTTGGCTCCTCCTTGCCTGTGCCGCTTCAGGCAGCAGTAACACCTATAGATATAAGACTCAGTCTAAGGTAATGAAAACACAACAATCTATTTTCAGAGGATTATACAGTATAGAAAACACACTTATTATAATTTTCACATTATTTTTGCCAATATATCCTGCTAAATTGTACATGCTGGACCTTTAAACCAAATATCTGCATCATTCTGTATAATAAGGACAGCCACTCCATAATGTGATTATAATGTAGAGGTGCTTATGTTGTCAGTATGTATCCTAGCATGAACTTCCAAACATTTTTTAGTTGCACAGATACTGTTTTTGTGGGTGTTATGCCATTTTTAAACAGACATTGTTTGCTAAAATCCTGTAAAACTGGAGGGAGAATGACAAGATGAAAGACAGTGAAGTAAATAGCACATGTCAGTAATTGCTATGTTGATCCCTGTGTACAATATATCAGTCAGTCATGTAGGTGGCAGAGGTGCAGCAGCAAATAATTCACCAGAACTAAAGCCATAGGATCATGAGAGTGCAAACATGACTATTGACAGAAACACAAAAGGAGGTTTAAGGTAGTCTGATCCCAGCTGTGTGAAATTTCAGCCAAACACAGCCATGCGCAAAGAGGGTGGGCAGGTGACAGCGACATAAGTTTCCAGCCCCACAACTACTTTGCATGCAGTTTTCTTTATTCTCTCTTCTCGTGGTTTTCAATAATGACCCAGTTTTGGGGTGGGGGCAAAGCCCCGTTCACCCCAGTTGTGCTTAAAATAGCTATGTCTCTGATTAGTAGGGCAGCCTGTGTTTTTGTGTGCGTGCAACTGTGGATACTGATGATGGAGCAACCTAATAATCCTTTTTCTGTGAAACATAGGTGTTATAGACATGCTGTCTCTGCCTTTGCCCACCTCCTGCTTGAGTCTTTAAGCCTTATTGCCCATGACACACTGCCCAGCAGAGTATAAAGCTGCCCATTTGTCTTACTCATTGTGGACAGAGTGGGGCACTGTTTCCTTACTTTGCCTGAAGAGACTCAAGATTAAGCTGTGAATAGTGTGCTAGCTTCACTGTTGGGTTTTGTTGTAAGGTTTTACTGAGATGCCTATTGTGTCAGCAGCAGTAAGGAGACATCTGTTTCTGCTAATTTTGCTCATTTGCTATCCCAACAAAGCTCTCTGGTTTACCCAGAAACAATAGAGCACCATGAATGTTCAGTTCATCTTGTCACCTTTGCTTTGCCAATCTGTATACAAACAGATTTATTGTCACTGAAATTTGGTGGCGGTGGTGGTGGGGTGGCAAAGGAAGTGGCTCCCTGGCTCCGTTGATGAACTTGTGTAACATCATCTGTCGCAGACTTTTCTGCAGGGTTTTATAGTTGTGCATAGATCCTACGCATGTAGCCTACGCACGTTGCCTTCGACCGTTGTGAGCATTTTTACTTCTGTGGTGGTGTGTCTGTGTGACTCTGCAGTTACACCTCCAAAAAAGCTAGTCGGCGGTGAAGGTTTCTGTTAAGTGCTGTAAAGTTTAGTTGATTCAAAACACACATTAAACACACATTAATCATGGCTTAATAGTGACAAATTGAAAAACAAGTACACAAATTAGCTTTACTATAACTCGCAGCATTCACAGACAAATACTTGTCTTTATCTGGACACATTTTCCCCACAAATACAACATGCTAACATTATTAGCACAAGCCTAAGGCATTTTACATTGTATAAATTATCCTAGCTACTAGCGATCTTTTCCTCTTCTCATATAAAGCCAGAGACAGCAGCAACATTTTACAAAGGTAACAGCACAGAATTAGGCTCCATTATAACTCACAACATTCACAGACAAAATAACTGTCATACTAAACACGTTTTCAAACATGCTAACTTTATTAGCGCCAGCCTAAGTCATTTTACATTGTATAAATTAGCCTAGTGATGAGTGGAGATTTCCTCTGTTCATGTGAAGCCAGGATGAATCCCAAAGTAGAAATCCCTAAAGGATCACACACAAGACTTAAAATGCTATTTTAGTGGAGGCTTCTGACTACAGCTCTTAATCAACTCTGTACCGCAAACATCCTAGTGTTCTGTGTAGTAAATAAAGAAAATAGTGTAACATATTGTAGTTATTGTTCTCAATTTCACCATTATAATTTGAGTTATGTTTGTTCTGGTTATTCTGCATATATTGATTGACTGTTACACAAAGCACTGAGATGTTTATTAAACAGAGCTGAGCTCTAACTACTGGGTAAGGCCTCCTTTACACCGAAAGTGCTCACGAATGGTCGCTGTTTACTCGTGTTTTCATTTCGGCAGGTTAGAGCAGTGACACCTCATCCGTTCTACTCGCTGCTCGAGTCGCGCTGCTTTCGCGAGCAAGCTTGAAAATAGAAGAGACAGCAATTTTTTGCGCAAGTTGCGAGTGAATGGTCGTTGTATTCAACAAAAAATTGACATCTTTGCGTGTGTTGTGACCTCTCTCGGCCACCGTAGACATCTCCCCCTTGATCAAACGAGACCTGACAGCCACATGTTTCATGTTTTGGAGATGGAGACTACAGATTAATCGAATGAACAAAGAAAGACCTTCATTGTCAGGAAATCTCAGTGGAAAAGAGATGTGGTAATGAGGCTAACACCGAGACAAATGGGCTTTTTGTGCTAAGGCTAGTAATACAAAGCAGGCAAAGACTACTTACCCATTTGAAGTGCTAAATATTAATTCTCCAAGCGTGTGGCGCGTCTGTTCGGTTTTGGTGTGAACACGTGTGTTGCCGCTATGCTTGTGGACCACTTTGCGAACGCATCGCTTACGGTATAAATGAGGCCTAAGAGTATAAGATATGGCTGTTCATTGTGAGAATTTATTGTGTTGCTTATTCTGCTAAGACTGCTTGTTAACAACATAGAGTGGATTATTGATTGATTATAATTTTAATGTTGACACTGACAGTGGAAAATGAAAAGGTCATAGGCATTTTCCTTACAAGGTGAAAGATTTAATGCGGCCAACAAAAGCAAGATAAAGACATTAATGTGTAACTGTGCAATCTTAAGAAAGCAGTTGTTTGTACATAACAGTCAAAATATTGAAGAGCGATGTCAGTGGCAGCCTTAATTTTTTTTACTTTTGGGTGCCTCCCCAGATTCACTTTTTTTTTTTACCCCCTGTGCCCCTCACCAGAAAATACTCTAGACCCGCCCCTGGTCATGAGGAGTTCATTTAAAAAAAAAAAAAAAAAAATGCCGACTAAGATGATGAGATGCAGTGTTTGGCCTTTATGCCTATGGTCAAGTTGGAGGCTGTACTTTTTGGCTATTGAACTGGAATGTGTTGTAAAGAGAGGTCTATGGTAAATACCGGTGCTCTGTGGGGACATGTCAAATCGTACAGAATCATGTCAAACATGCGCGCAGATGGCACTGGGGACGGGGGGGACATGTCCCCCCCAAATTTATAGTGACCCCGATCCGCCCCCCCCACTGTCACCCCTACACATAGGTAAAAAAGAGGATCAATGTTCCTTTAATCAGGCTAACTTACATTGCAGCACAAAGTTGAAATGGCAGCGGCAGTAGCCTTGTCAGTGATCAGTCCACATTACACCGATTCAAGAAGGGAAAAGGCTGGAGCAGATCCTTTCTGAGTTGGGAAAGCAAGTTGTTCAATTTACCACATAATTCTCGGTTAATAACACTGCACAGCTGATCCATTGATAGCCTGGTGTTTGTGCTACAACTAATGGTGCATTCAGTTGTACTCGTAAGTCGGAGTTTTGAAGTCATATACAACTGTCTAATGACTGAGCTGGTGATTTTTCTGCCACATGAAGCCAGAGAAGAAAGAAAAATAATCACAGCATTTTTTTCAAGAACCAAAAGATGTAAATATCCTATGCCTGTTGCCTGTTGACTTTCCCAGATGTGGCAAATATTTTTTTTGTAATGTTGAGTAGCTAGTCTGACAATAATAAGAAGGCATTTGGACTTGCCTGAAGTAGGCTAAATGTAAAATAACAGCATTCTAGGCTGTAGGTGAATATCTTTAATGTTATTATTTTTATGTATAATGTTATTTTAGTAAGCAGCAACTGTTAAATGAAATTTCATTTCACATTTCATGTATGTAGGCTTTAGTTATTTTTATTTATGTGAATCTGTTGTTTAAGTGTTTATACTTTCGTTTTCATATACATTATTATGTTTATAATCATTTACATGAAGGCACGAGTGTGAATCATTTCAATTTTATTTTATTATTAAGTTTTGCACATAGGTTCTTTGCTTTTTTCTCAGAATACAGTTAAAGTTTCTGTGCTGAGATTCTTCATCCTGCTGAGATCAGCAAATGTTTAAATAAAACATATGCAGAAGGCATGAAGTTTTGGTGCGTGATTGACAAACCAGACAAATAAAAGTTTGATCATGTATGGCTAGTGGTGATCAGGTAGGCCTTTGTTGCTTTTGTTCATTCAGTCAGAAAACTCACGATTCTAATGTTTATTGCAGCTTCAGTGTGTGTATACATACATGTATATATATATATATGTATGTATATGTATATGTATATACATATACATACATGGCACTGTAAACACATATGTATATGTATATATATATATATATATATATATATGTATATATATACATATAGTTCAAAAATCCCATCTGCGCCACAGTCAGTCAGTGTCACCACCGAATTGATATTCAATGCATCTGTTATTTTCTCATTTTGTGACGATATCATTATTCAGCTGTGTTTTCATTGTGTATTTGTATTCATACCTTTTTTCAGAATTTCAACTCTGAGCTCTGTTTTCCCATTGTATCACAATAGTGCAGTGCCTGTTCAAAATGTGCTTGTTCAGCATGGACCAAGTGCTCGGCCCGTGGTATTGCTGCTTGCAGCTTTCTTGAGAACTGCTCATACAAACAACTACACACTCAACACTACGCTTCTTTGGGTCATGAGCAACACCAAGTCCCCAGACAGCTATAGATTTATAATGGTGTTTTGAAATGAGAAATATTGAATAATGTTGCTATTCTTAGTATACTACTCACTTACTGATTAATTAATTGAGTAATTCTTCTTGTACTTCAGAGGAAAACATTATACTACTACATTTACCTGACAGAGACATATTATTGGTTACATTACAGATTCAGATGTTACTCACAAAATACAACAATTCAAACATAATGTATTAGTATTATTTATTAAACTATGTTATATTGTGTAAACTTGAACAGACATTTAGTAAATGTAAGTACATTGGGCTGAAAATGCCTAATTTGAATGCAGGACTTTTACTGTGCAGTACTAAATTTACTATTAATAGTTGATCGTTTTACTTAAGAGACAACAGAAAATAACCTACTAATATTCCCAGTTAGAGAAAAGGTGAAAAGTAAAGCAGATGGTGTTTGCTGCGGGCCTCTGATTCACTAAATCCATCCCTAAAAAAACACACTTAGGTCACTGCTACTTGGGTTCAGAAACTGGTGAAATACACTCAGTGGGGGTATCAATTTCCAAAAAGGGATATTAGTCACTTGCTTTGACATAAAGTCTGAGGTTATAAAGTAGATCATATGATTAATTATTTTAAAAATATTTTGCTGGCTGTAACGTCAGTGTTATAAGTTGTATGGCAAAGTTACACAGTGGGTGTAAGTAATGACACGGTCAATTAAGTCCACACCACCACTGTTATGAAGTAGCGCATGGGTTTAATTAGTGGATTTTGCTTGTGGTAATACTATCAGTGTTATAAGTTAGTATGGCAAACAAACAAACACACCATAGATTGTGGCTACTAGCAGGTCAGAAACAGCACTGAAATACACTCAGCGAGAGTCGTTTGACTCTCCACAGAGCCCTGAAGCCCCAACCCCCGCTGCATTAAGCCATAGAGGCTGTTCATTTGTTTATTCAAAGTTTATTAATATTAAATGTGTCATGTGTTGAAATTACACCAAATTCAATAGCCTAATGCATGTGGATCCCCAGCAATACACCTGCCAAGTGTGAAGTAGATTGGATAAATGAAGTTAACCAGTTAACTTAGGTTCGGGAGCAGGGTCACGCCTCAACCACACCTCTAATCACCTAACAAGCCTACTTATACCAGGCCAATCCATCCAGCCCTGTTTGTCTCAGATCTCTCATAGATCCTCAGACAGACAGTGCTTCACGCACAGCTAAACAGCATCCCTGACTAAAGTCAATACAGCAATTAGCTACTCACCCACCATGGACGCCGAATTGCACATCGATCCACCTGATTCTGACAGCGATCTCTACGACGAACTGTATGAGACCGGTTATCCTCCTCCGGATCAGCAACCGGACCGCAGCCAAGCGACCCGCAGGAGCCGGGTACGTTCGGTGGTCAATGTACCACAATCTCGCCGCTCAAGCTCCACCAACGAGATCTCTCCTACGCCCAGTAGAACCCGGGCATCATCTCCACCATCCGCGAGGATCCACCACACCGGTCGCCGCAGGAGGGATCGCGGAGGTCGTCTTCATCCCTCCGCACCACCTACCCATCGGCAGCCTCCTTTACGTCAGCGAAGAGCCTCCGGTCCACAAACACGGCACCCTCACTCTCCGCCTCCACCTCCAACCCGGCAGTCTCCACGTCCACAATCACCGCCCGACATCAGAAACTGGACCGTCGCCCGTCTCCAAAGGTTCCTTAAGGAGAAAGGCATCCACTTCCACCGTACCGACAACAAATCCAAGTTGTTCCAACTGTATTCAGCCTCCATCACCGCTGCTTCGACCACGCTTCCCGTGCTTCCGGCTTCGACGCCCGGACCAACCAACGCCGGCGTCACCAGCCGTGACGTCACTCAGGTCACCCCGCCACAATCACAGCCTGCAGCACCAGCCCCTGTGCCTGCTCCCTCTGTCTCTGAACTCTCTCAGCTAATCTCAGCTTTCTTTTCATCCCTGTCTTCGCAGGCTTCACAAAATCCCCGTGCACATGCATCCTTTCATCCCATCATCCCTTCCTCTACCCTTCCTTCAGTCATCCAAAACAACATGGCTTCTGCTCCCCTATCTTCTCTCACCAGCAGCACAGCAGGTCAAGAGCCCAATGCATCAAACCAGGGGGCCCTACCACAAGCTGTACAGCCTGCTTCCCTCTTTCCGACCTGTCTATACTTCCCTGCACGGAGACCTGAGCTAGACGACTACCTGTCAGTAGTGCTCTACATGGCACTACGATTCGGAGGGACAGGGTTTTTCTCTTACCACGTCCATTTCGCTAATCAAGCAGCTGGCCGCATACAACAATTCAACCAAGCAACATACTGGGGCACTCTCGATTCTGAGTTATACTGCCGCATCTTCGCCGCCTGCACATCCCTCTCCTGCGAGTTGTGCGGAGCCCCCTCCCACCCTGCCACCACTTGCACAGTCAGCACCCCACCACCTCGATCACGTCCTTCTTCTTCACGCGACACCTCAGTTTTCAACCGTTTATCAGTAGCTGCACCCCCACCTTCCATCATCCCTAAGCCCTCAGACTCACGTCCCTCAGTCAGTGTCCCAGTGCCTAAGAGGGTGGATAAACAGGGGCGTCCAATCCTCTACCAGGCAGGAAGGATGGTCTGCAATAATTTCAACCACCTGGGCTGCTCCCTCTCCAACTGCCGCCTCCTGCACGTCTGTTCCTTCTGCGGAGGTGCGCACGCCAGGACCACCTGCCCTCACAACCCTACCACACATGCAGCATGACTAGCACGACACCTAGCCACACCCATTAAGGTAAACATCCTTGCCACTGCTCTACAACATCATCCCGATAGAATGTTTGTTGATTTTCTCATCAATGGCTTCACACATCTGTCATAACCTCCAGTCCACCCTTGCAGAACCTCACACTGTCGACACCCTGCTGGCTAAGGAAGTCAAAGAGGGTTTCATGATAGGGCCATTCGACAGTCCCCCGTTTCCTATATTCCGCATCAGTCCCATAGGCGTTGCAACTCGGAAATATTCAGGCAAAAAGAGGCTAATCATTGATCTATCTTCACCACATGGCTCACACATCCCGAGCATCAACAGCGTCATACCATGCCCAGATTTCTCCATGCAATACACAAACATTGACCACGCCATCACCTTCATCCGTCTAGCAGGACGCGGGGCATGGCTTTCCAAAGCTGACATCACCAGCGCATTTAAAGTTCTGCCCATTCACCCAGACTACTGGCGTTTTTTCGGCGTTTGCTGGAAAGGAAGTTTTTACTTCTCAGTACGCCTCACCTTCGGATGCAGAAGCAGTCCTAAGATCTTTGACTCATTCTCAGAAGCCCTTTGCTGGATCTTGGTCAACAACCACAAACTCCCTCATGTATTACACCTCCTCGACGATTTTCTCATAGTCACTCCACCATCCTCACCCCCTCGCCATGAGCTCACTACCCTCATCAAAGCCTTTCGGAACTTGGTGTTCCTCTTTCTGAAGAGAAAATCTCAGGGCCTGACACATCCATCGAGTTCTTGGGCATCACTCTCGATTCAGTCTCCTTCCAGGCTTCTCTGCCAGCCGAGAAAATACAGCGCATTACTTTGCTCCTATCCAACTATCTCCTAGCAGACAGATGCACCAAACGCCAGCTGCTAGCCCTCCTTGGCCATCTCAATTATGCCATTCGCATAATTCCTCAGGCTGACTAAAGCAGCAACTGTCCCCTCACTCCACGACAGAGTCACCTTAGATGACGCCTGCAAAATGGAAATGCACATGTGGCAGCATTTCCTGTCCTGGAATGGCATTTCGTTCTTTTATGAAGACTACCTCACGCAGCCCGAGGACATCCAACTTTACATGGACGCAGCTCCCTCCAAAGGTTTCGGCGGCTACTATGGAGGGAGGTGGTTCGCTTCAGCTTGGCCCCCAGAGTTTAGCTCTCTCGGTTCAGAGTCCCGCTCTCCTTCATCTGCACTCCATGAGCTATATCCCATCATCATAGCTGCCATTCTTTGGGGGCATGCAGTTCATGCGCAGACTCACACTAATCTCAGCTCAACAACAGTTCATTCTCCAGGCAGCTCATGTTCCCGGTCATTACAACAGTATCGCTGACTCATTGTCTCGCTTTTCATTCCAGAAATTCAGACACTTGGCTCCAAACTTGGATCTTCATCCCACATCAGTCCCACCGTTTTCAGCCACAATATTCAATTAGCTCCACAGCTAAGAAACCTCACAAGCGCCTCACAAGAGGCCATACTGAACAGCCTCGCTCCCAGCACTCTCTCTGCCTATCTAACCGGCTGGAACTCTTTCAAAGCATATCACGCCACCTACCAGATGTAATTTCCCTCTCTCGACATCACATCCATCTGCAACTTCATCACCCATGCTCATTCCATCTTAAACATCCGAGCATCCACTATCCAGACCTACCTAGCAGGAATCAACTGTTTCTATAAACTCGTCACTGGCTCCCCTTGTCCAGCCATCTCTCATTCACACGTTACAATTCTAGTCAAAGGCTTGCGCAAACAGGAACCCGTGCCTCCAACTAGACGCCTACCGCTCACCTCCGACCTTCTCAGCCTCTGCATCCACACCCTACGTCCAGGCTACGTGTCTCCGATGGTCAACTTAACCCTCGAATCCATGTTCCTGCTGGCTTTCTTAGGGTTCCTGAGATGCTCCGAATTTGCCCCAACTTCTTCCGCTTACAACCCTTCTCATCATCCCAGCATGTCCGACATAACCTTCCATACCTCTGACTCTCTCATATTCACACTCCGAAGGAGCAAAACCGATCAACTGGGCATTTCCTTCCCCCTCTACCTCTTCCGCCTCAACTCCTATCTCGGCCCATATGAGCCACTGACAAAATACATCCACTCCAGGTTTGCTTCCAACGCATTACCTCAACACCCACTATTTCTCACCGACATAGGAAAAATGGCCACCCGATTCTGGTTCCAGAAACATCTACACAGAGTCCTCCGCATTTCAGGCATTTCTTCTGAACATTACTCAAGCCATTCCTTCCGCATCGGCGCAGCCTCCACTGCAGCCAGAATGGGCATCTCTGACCAAACCATCCAGGTCCTAGGTCGCTGGTCCTCTTAGGCATACCGCACATACATACATAACAATCTCAACGATCTACGTCAAGCTCACATCCAATTGAGCTTATAAAAATCCAACTCTTTAGGGGGTCCATAATCAGCTTGGGCGGAAAACGCTGAGACGGAACCCCCACACTGAGTCTCCTTCTGCCCAGCGTCCAGCGTACCCTCCGGACCAGCCTGGCTGACGACACCCTCCATCCATCCTCGCCCCTCTCCTCCACATCCACTCACCATCAACATCATCTCATACCTCAGAACATTCATTAAAATGTTAACTTCATATTGTTGTGGCGTGATCCTTGCTAGTGAAATGAAGTTAACCAGTTAACTTAGGTTCGGGAGCAGGGTCACGCCTCAACCACACCTCTAATCACCTAACAAGCCTACTTATACCAGGCCAATCCATCCAGCCCTGTTTGTCTCAGATCTCTCATCCCACCCACCCTTTCCCCTTCTATTCATCATCCCCACTACTCCTCTCATCCCTTCCAATTCTATCTAGTGCATATCTCTCCCATGTCTCATTCTAGGTACAGTCTGGGGGTCCATAATCAGCTTGGGCGGAAAACACTGAGACGGAACCCCCACACTGAGTCTCCTTCTGCCCAGCGTCCAGCGTACCCTCTGGACCAGCCTGGCTGATGACACCCTCCATCCATCCTCGCCCCTCCCCTCCACATCCACTCACCATCAACATCATCTCATACCTCAGAACATTCATTAAAATGTTAACTTCATATTGTTGTGGCGTGATCCTTGCTAGTGAAATGATTCTCTAAATGTGCAAAGGACAGACAGACAGACAGACAGACAGACCTTGCTTTGTAGTTAGGTTTTGCTGACCAAGCCTCTTTTTACTATTGAATTCAAGTAAAAATGAATATGCAGGACCTTTACTGTGCAGTATAGTTTTACCATAACTGTGTACTTCTGCTTAAGAGGAAAACATTGCACTACCTGACAGAAACATGTTATTGGTTACATTGCTGATTAAAACACTGGTGAAATATGCTAAGGTATTAATTTCCATATAGGCGAATTAGTGACTTGCATCGACATGGATTCAACGTGGATTTAATTAGCCCTGAAGCCCCGCCCCTGCCTCTGCATAGAGCCATAGAGCACTCTTGGCTTGTTAATTCAGGGATTATAAGTACTGAACATGTCATGTATCAAATACCAAATTTGACAATGCACAATTTTTTGGTCCCCAGCAATACACCCACCAAGTGTGAAGTTGATTGGATAAATGGTTGTCAAGATATGCAAAGGACACACAGAAAGACAGACAGACAGATTCCTTGCTTTACAGTTAGACTAGTGCAGTGCACATTCAAAACATGCTTATTCAAAACGGGCCATTTGCTTGACCTGTGGTATCACTGCTTACAGCTTTCTCAACAACAGCTCATACAAACAACTTCAATCTGACACAGATTTATCATGGTGTTTAGATATGAAAAATATCAAATTATATTGCTACTCTAAGTTATTGTGCAGCGAAATAACAAACAAAAGGCCCCCAAAGTATGCAACTCAACAGTATACTACTTACTTACGGTGTACTGTACTGTACGTCTACTTCAGCTGAAAACATTGTAGCCTATTACTACATTTGCCAGACAGACTCACTGATTTTGAGCGGTTTCATGTAGGAACTGTTTTCTTTCTACAGAACTACACCTACCAACTGCATCACCACACAGAAGGAAACATGCATTTACTGCCATTAATGTTTACATCTTGCGCTGTCATGAGCATGAGCCTCTTGTCCATGAGTAGATGCATGCTTCCTTTTGGACAGTGATATGGTTGGCGGGTGGATTATTTTGAGTAACTGGGTGATAATTTCTGGAAAGAGACATTAATGTTTAGGTTTTTCTAATGTTTTTTATGATGCCTTGCGCACCACCAGCTGAGTGCCATCTAGTTCCATTATATTCGAGATATAGCAGACATCTCTATGGCCAGTATCTCCAACGCAGTAATCTAGACTGATAAATAGCACTATGGGTAAGAGGAAAAATATGGATTTTTGATTTTGGGGTTAATTTTGGAAAACCATCTCAGGACACAAACAACCTTACTCCCAGGCCAGAGGCGACCAGAAGTGGGTGAATGATCTGAATCTGTTCTTCAATAGATTTGATCAGTCTGCCCCTCCCCGGCCAAGATATCACTGCTGCAAGCCCCCACATCCTCACCTTTTGGTGGAAAAGGTTATCACATTGACTATCTTGATCATTATATCCCATTATAGCCTGACTTCTTATTTTGTCTGTGTGATGCTAAGGGCATCAAATAGTGCTACGCTCCAGATTAGGTGGTGTGTGTTGCAGTTTAAGGCCTCGGTATGCTTCAAACCAATTGCTTTTTGTGTCATCTAGCAGCATCCTTTTTCATAGAACCCAAGGAGGCTGCATTCAGCAATTTTATTTTTTTTTTACAAAATACACAATCACACCTATTTTATGCAGCAATTGGCTATATGTGTGGAGTCCTCTCTCTTTTGTCATTCTTTGCACAACTACCTCTATGACAATGGAGTGCAACAGCACAAATGCCTTTGAGGATTCTGTCCTAAAGTGTGCCCCATTACCTTCATTTGTATGATTACTTGGGGCGAGACTACATACACATGCAAGTGTGGCCATTTGGGAAAAGGTAGAAACATTTGGCCTCAATACATAGTTGTATGGATGTGTTGTGCAGTTCATTTGAAGCATACTGAGATCTTTAGACCAGTGCAATATACAGAAGCGTTATTTATTCTTTCTTTTCTTACTGATGTGTAGCTTCCCACCAAAGTCAGTGTCCTGCTTATTATGGAATGAACATGTTTGTTTGAATGAACTACTAACTGATTAAAAAAATGATAAGTAATGTCACTTAGGGTGTCAGCTCCTGAAGTGTACAAACCAAACACAGGGATTCCCCAAAATAAACATTCATGTCATCTGAACAAAAACATCCCTGCATACTCTCACCTAATAAGCACACACTTACACTGTAACAGCAGCAAGACAAAAACATGCAGAAGCAACAAGAATAAGCTGCAGAGCAAACAGAGTGGATCTTAAAAAATTCTCAGGCAACAAGGTCTGTGGGTGTCAGGGAGAGCTCTACCTCTCACCTTTCTAATTGTGTTTGCACACAGATGTGTTTGCTTGCCTGTGTGTGTGTGTGTGTGTGTGTGTGTGTGTGTGTGTATGTGTGTTTGCACAAAGGTATGGATAAAGGTGTAATGTTTGCTCTCTTATCCTGCTTGACAGGTGTCTCTCAACTAAAGCCCTATCCAGTTTGGCCTTTCAGCAGCACTGAGTGTTGATGGAAAAATAATCTCTGAAAGGAGAGGAAATCTGAGAAAAGTCATTAATTTGCAGTCAGGCCTTTGTACTCACTGACTTTGAGAAATGGACTATCATGAATCACTGTCCCAAAGACTCTTCCTCCACCCAGTCAATACTCACTTCATACAAAAGTAACTAAGGCGATTGAATACTAAAACACAACTCTAGTTTGGAGTTTAATTATGTTCAGGCCTCATTAATCCTAAATAACCTTAGATGAAATTTGCGTTTCTATTTTTGCACGTCGGCCTCTAGTAGCATTTTCTGCACCGGTATAAATGCCATGTTTGGTTAAGTTTAGGGAAAGATTGTGGTTTGGGTTAAAATTAGTACTTAGTTAAGGTTAGCAACACACATGCAATAATAAACAGTTGTAATAAACATAATAAACAGTTAACACAGTTCTCCTGTGTTAAAGTTCTCATGTTTTATCCATCCATCCATCCATCCATCCATTCAGGACTTCATTTGTGCAAGATGAAACACAATGTAAAACAATTCTGAGGATGGGAGGTTTGAGATACTGACCAGCAAGGTGGCAATCAAAACTGTTTATTCCCTTGAGAGCATGAAAATGCTTGTAAAGTTCCAAGATAGTCTGCTTATTAGATGAGTGGATATCTTGTGTGCAAAGTTAACATTTTTTCTGCCTGATGGTGGCAAAAAAAAAAAGCTTTCATTGTGTCCAAACTGGAAAGAGCGCGACTGATAATTGGCTGGGCAGATATACTGATTGATATTTACTCGATACAGAGAAGTTTTGATGCAGTTAAAACACATAGTTTGTCCACCAGAAAGCAGAGATGAGTTTGTTATTCACAATTCTTCAAGGCGTCTTGTGGAAAATGTTTATGTTGCATGCTTATTTAGAAAAAAATAGGAATATGCAAATATCGACAGCCCCCACTCCTTCACTCTCAAATACCAATTGAGGTATTTGCCAAAAAATCAAATATGCCATAATGTTTGTTGCCAGTTTTCTTTTTGTTATGTTCAAATGGAAATTTCAGCCACACAGTGAAGCTAAATAGAAGGTCACCAAAAAAGTAATGTGGGACAACGAACATCCATAAAGTATCTCACGGCAATGTAGCAAATGGTGATATAGTGATATAAAAATATTAATCAATCAAAAGAATCAAGTAGCGTTGACATTTATATTTTTCAGACAGTGGTGAGAAGTACTGTGATAGCAAAACAGAGGACTAAGACTTTTAAAGAATTTTGTTCTGACCTTTTTCATATATCACATCCATCCATCCATTTTCAACTGCTTATCTGGAACTGGGGTGTGAGGGCATCAGGCTTAGCAAATTACTCCCAACGTCCCTCTCTCTAGCAATGCGTTCCAGCTTCTCCTGGGGAATCCTGGGGCGTTCCCAGGCCAGACGAGGTTTATAATCCCTCCAGTGTATTCTGGATCTGCCCTGGGGCCTCCCACCAGTTGGGACACATTCAGGAGGATCCTGATCAGATGCCCGAATCACTTCAACTGACCCCTTTCGATACGGAGGACCAGCAACTCTACTCCGGGCTCCCTCTGGATGTCTGAGCTCCTAACCCTATCTCTAAGGCTGAGCCCAGACAGACACCCTTCGAAGAAAACTAATTTTGGCTGCTTGTATCCGCGACCTCATTCTTTTGGGCACTACCCAAAGCTCATAAACATAGGTGAGGGTTAGGACATAGATGGACCAGTAAATCAAAAGCTTTGCCTTCTGGCTCAGCTTTCTCTTCACCACAACAGTCCAACACAGTGCCTGCATCACTGCAGGTGCCTCGCCAAACTGCCGATCCATCTCTCTCTCCATTCGACCCTCACCCATGAACAAGACTCAGAGATACTTGAACTCCTGTGCTTGGGGCAGTAACTCATTCCCAACCCAGAGGGAGTAATCCACGATTTTCGGGGCAGAGAACTATGGCCTCAGCTTGGAGGTGCTGACTCTCATCCCAACTGCTTCACACTCAGCTGCAAACTGCCCCAGTGCATCCTGGAGGTCACAGTGTGATAAAGCCAACAGAACCAAATCATCTGCAAAAGGCAGAGATACAATTCTGAGGACTCCAAACTGAACCCCTGGCTGTGCCTTGAGATGCTGTCCATGAATATCACAAACAGAATCAGAGACAAAATACAACCCCGGAGGAGGCAAACACCCACCGGAAACGTGTGTGACTTTGTGCCAAGTATGCGGACACAACTCTCACTTTGGTTATGCAAGGACCGGATCCCTCATAGCAGTGTCCCCGGTAACCCGTATTCCTGCAGTACCCCCCACAAGGCTCCCCATGGGACGCTGTTGTAAGCCTTCTCCAAGTCCACAAAACACATGTAGACTGAATAGGCAAACTTCCACGACCCCTCCAGCAGCCCTGCAAGGGTGAAGAGCTGGCCCACTGTTCCACGACCAAGTTGGAATCTACATTTAATCAGTCAGAGCCTTCTTCCCAGCACCCTGGAATAAACTTTCCCCGGGGAGGCTGAGCAGTGTGATACTAAACAATTGGAGCACACCCACTGGTCCCTGGTCATATCACATATATACATAATTGAAAGTGTGTACAACTTATCAAGTATCTTTGATTTTAACTTTTCTTTTTCTAATGGTCAATACATAATGTGGCTGTGTTTGAAGGTTCTTTATGGTGTGTTTTATTAGTGGTGAAAAGAAATGAAGTACATTTAGTACTATGCTTAAGTATCATGTTGAGGTACACATTCTTTACTTCAGTATTTCCAATTTGTGCTACTTTCAACTTCCACCCCTCTGCAAAGAAAATGTTTTGAGTATTTATGTCTTTGTCTAATATCTTCAGTTCCTTGTTACTTTGTAAATTGTTTTTTTTAAAGAATTATAATGAGTTTATAAAACAGAAAACATAAATGGTATACTAAACCACTCAACAAAATATGAAGTTATTAAAATTAGCTCCATCTCAACCAGCTATGATATTCTATGACTTTTATTGCATCAGTAATAATAACCAAGTAATATAACACAGGAATGTGGCATCAATCAATCAATCAATCAATCAATCAATCAATCAATCAACCAATCAATCAACCAATCAATCAATCAATTTTAATTATAAAGCCCAATATCACAAATCACAGTTTGCCTCACAGGGCTTTACAGCATACGACATCCCTCTGTCCTTAGGACCCTCACAGCGGATAAGGAAAAACTCCCCCAAAAAACCCCTTTAACGGGAAAAAAACGGTAGAAACCTCAGGAAGAGCAACTGAAGAGGGATCCCTCTTCCAGGACAGACAGATGTGCAATAGATGTCATACAGAACAGATCAACATGATAAATTAACAGTAATCCGTATGACACAATGAGACAGAAAGAGAGACAGAGAGAGAGAGACAGAGAGAGATGGTAGAGACGGTAATGACAGTAGCTTACAACAACATTAATGAAAGGAATAATATCATTATTATAATTCTGGCTGTTGTGGTACAATATGTTGAAAGTATATATTAATATCTGATAGTATACATCTGTGACAATAATCATATGTGTATACTAACAGTAGAAGTATGACTAATGATAACAGCAGCAGCAGGAGGCATCTGGCAGGACCACGGCAGCAGCACAGCCACACACATCACACCATCCAGGCACCGCTGCAATATAAGTTAACCTGAGAGACAGTGGAGCACAAAGGCTCCGGAGAAGAAGCCGAGTTAGTGACATGCAGTACGGCCGAGTTAGCAAGATGCAGTAACAGGATACGAGAGTGAGAGAGAGAGAGAGAGAGAGAGAGAGAGAAGGAGAGAAGGTGACTGGTGTATTATAGGGGGGTCCTCCGGCAGACTAGGCCTAAGTCAGCCTAACTAGGGGCTGGTACAGGGCAAGCCTGAGCCAGCCCTAACTATAAGCTTTATCAAAGAGGAAAGTCTTAAGTCTAGTCTTAAATGTGGAGACGGTGTCTGCCTCCCGGACCACAACAGGAAGATGATTCCACAGGAGAGAAGCCTGATAGCTGAAGGCTCTAGCTCCTGATCTACTTTTGGAGACTTTAGGGACCACGAGTAACCCTGCGTTCTCAGAGCGCAGTGTTCTGGTGGGATAATATGGCACTATGAGCTCTCTAAGATATGACGGAGCTTGACCATTTAGAGCTTTATAAGTTAACAGTAGGATTTTAAAGTCAATTCTGGATTTTATGGGGAGCCAATGCAGAGAAGCTAAAACAGGAGAAATATGATCTCGTTTCTTAGTTCCTGTTAGTACACGTGCTGCTGCATTCTGAATTAGCTGGAGAGTTTTTAAGGACTTACTAGAGCTACCAGATAATAGAGAGTTACAGTAATCCAGCCTTGAGGTAACAAAAGCGTGGACCAATTTTTCTGCATCTTTTTGGGTCAGGATAGGCCTAATTTTCGCAATATTACGCAGATGAAAAAATGCAGTCCGTGAGGTTTGTTTTAAATGAGAATTAAAAGACAAATCTTGATCAAATATTACCCTGAGGTTTCTTACGGTAGTGCTAGAGGCCAGAGCAATGCCATCTAGAGAAACTATGTCATCAGATAAAGAGTCTCTGAGTTGTTTGGGGCCAAGAACTGAATTTAACATCAGGAAATTGGTGCTCATCCAGGTTTTTATGTCTTTAAGGCAGTTATGAAGTTTAGTTAATTTATTACTTTCTTCTGGCTTCATCGATAAATACAACTGTGTATCATCCGCATAACAATGGAAATTTACAGAATGATTTCTGATGATGTTACCTAAAGGAAGCATATATAGAGTAAATAGGATTGGTCAGAGCACAGAACCTTGCGGAACTCCAAAACAAACTTTAGTACATAAGGATGATTCATTATGAACGTGAATAAACTGAAAACGATCAGATAAATAAGATTTAAACCAGCTTAGTGCAGAACCTTTTAGGCCAATTAAATGTTCCAGTCTCTGTAGCAGAATTTGATGGTCAATAGTGTCAAACGCCGCCCTAAGATCTAATAAAACAAGTACAGAGACGAGTCCTTTGTCTGAAGCAATTAGAAGATCATTTGTAATTTTAACTAGTGCTGTCTCAGTGCTATGATGCACTCTAAATCCTGACTGAAATTCCTCAAATAAATTATTATCATGGAGAAAATCACACAGCTGGGCTGCGACTACTTTCTCTCAAGGATCTTTGAAAGAAAGGGAAGATTAGATATTGGCCTATAGTTGGCTAACACCTCTGGATCCAGGGTGGGCTATTTTAGGCTGGCTATAATTAAACCTCTTTAATTACAGCCAGGGTTCAAACTTAACTTTTTGGCTTACTAGCCAAGTGGCTAGTAAGCTTTAAAAATCTACTGGCCAGAAATTTTTTTCACTAGCCAAAAATCATAAATAGCATTTTGGTATATTTTCAATGTGTTATTACTATAATAAACTCGAGCAATTCTCAAAATACAATATTAGCATAATTTTGTGTGGAATTAAGGAATGAGTCAAATTTGATTGTTTAAAATACTTTATTAAAACATACTTTGCTTAATAAGCTTTACATTAAATGTATCAACTCATTGTTATATACTGGCGCATCTCAATAAATCACAATATTGTGAAAAACTTCAATTTTTGGTCAGTTATTTCTAGGGCTTTACCCAAATATTCGGATATTCGAATATTCGTTTCTATGGGTAGGTATTCGTTATGAAAATTTGGTATTCGATATTCATTTTTTTATTTACTTTTTTTTTATTATTATTATTATTTTTTTTTTTTTACATATTTGTTTGGTGCTAAATGTAGTCTTTTTGTTGCTGGTAAATGTAGGTTATCAATAAAAATCAAAACTTTTAAATTGCATTGTTAAAAATGTGAAAATATAGTATAGCCTACCAATTGAGCTTGTGCGCACGGCAGGCTTGAGAGCAAACGTCTGAGGCTGTGGATCAATGCTCAGTTTTACCACTTCATCACTATTTCCTCTAACTTGTAGCTGTTTTTCGTTATCTTTTGAATTTAATATGAATTATGGAACCGTTTTTGTCAACGTTTGTTTCCCCCGTTTTGTACAATAAATTATTATTTAAAGTTTCAACAAGTTTCTTTTGGAGTGCGTGACACAAGTGTGTTTTGAAAACGGCCGCGGACTGTCACCTGCTCAACGCATCAGTACCTTCAGATGCCATGACAGTAATAGCCAATAATGTCAAAATATCATTTACAGACCGATTTAACAGACGATCACTGCTGCCCGAACCACAGGTCCATTTGCGGGTCCCGCGGGTCCCGCGGGTTACGGGTTGACCCGCGCATCACTACTCAGCTCAGTCTATAAATGCTGTACACAACAGTAGACATTATATTCTATTCAGGCCGGCAGAACCAGCAGCGCATCGGCTCTACAGTGCACTACACTGCTGATTAACCATTTTGTTGCAGCACAGAGTGTCTGCCAGCAACCAATTACTTGCAGAGGCTTCCTGCAACTTGTTTCAACGGTTCCGATTTAATCAGAAGACAAATTAAACAGGATGACTAGCCAATGTGAAAATCAAAAGAAAGCACAGAATAATGTACTGAAGTAGACTGTTGTGCCATCACATCTTTTTTTGTGGTTTGAGAGCAAAGATCTGGTCGCTGGAGTGCTTCACAAGGAGTCTTTGAAAAGAGCCAAGCCTGGCGTAAAACCGGAGAGAGCAGGCAGCACGGCCACAGCACCCCCTTATCAGCCTTTCTAGGGCGTGGAAATGGCAGACCGCGGATCTCCAACTACACGCTCACGTTCTAGCTCCCACTTTGCGGCATGTTGTGAGCTTGAAGATCTGTTGTACGACACCGGCGCGCAACCAATGACATCACGTAGCCTACACACAGCCAGGGGCGGGAGAAACAACAATAACAGTAGTTTGGCCCTATTTTTTTCACTCGCCAGAGTGGCTGGTTAGGTGACTTCATTTACTGGCCAAAGGGTTAAAATTAGTCGCCTCTGGCGACTGCTAATTTTGATCCCTGATTACAGCTACCTTAAAAGACTGTGGTTCATAGCCTGTTAATAAGGATATATTGATCATATCTAATATATGAGTGTTAACTAAAGGAAAGACTTCCTTAAGTAGCCTAGTTGGGATGGGGTCTAAGAGACACGTTGATGATTTAGATGAAGAAATCACTGCGGTCAATTCTTGAAGAAAAATCGGGGAGAAGCAATCCAAATATATATTAGGTCTTATAGCTGTGTTTGAGGTTAGATAGGTACTATCTGAGGACAGGAGGTCATGAATTTTGCCTCTAATAGTTAGAATTTTGTCATTAAAAAAGCTCATAAAATCATTACTGCTAAGGGCTAAAGGAATACAAGGCTCAATAGAGCTTTGACTCTCAGTCAGCCTGGCTACAGTGCTGAAAAGAAACCTGGGGTTATTCTTGTTTTCTTCTATTAATGCTGAGTAATAGTTTCCTCTGGCATTGCGGAGGCATCCTCTGCTACTTTTAATATCTACAGTTCTTTTCATTGTATTATTCCTATTGTCACTTAAGTAATGGTTCTGAATAATTCTTCCATCACTAGCAGCTATCCCTGTTGTCATCTCCAGAAGCAGCCAGACAGGTATCTGTGTTTGTCAGGGACCAAGCAGTAAGGCACAGAGAACACCAGGTGTGTCTAACAAAAATAATTTATTTTCAAATTAATCCCACAAACAAAATTACTTTCTCAAAATTGCAAAGAAAACTAGAGAACAACAATTTGAAAAGTAGGGCCCTTTAATTCAAACTGAGGTCAACTTAAACAAACAGCAAACTGAACTGAACTGAACTGAACTTAACAGACCTCCTGAATAACACACAAGGGAGAATTTAGAATAGACACAGGCTAGCCTTCACAACACACAAAGGGGGGAAAACAGGAACAAACAATTTACTCTAAACAAAATAAACTGCAAATGAATAAACATTTAAATCAAGAAACTATTTACAAACAAACTAATGGTCAAACTAAGATGAACCAAACTTAAAGTCCATAATCAATTAACTTAAATAGGATCCCCAACAGACAGACTCCCCTGCTGGCACCACCAAGTTAGCCTCTCCCACTTCCTGTCAGGTAGACAATAAAAAGGCCATCTTGATGGGCGCAACTTCCTCTTTAACCAGGGGAGGCCTCGCAGGGATCATGCAACAGAAAAAAGGTAAAATAGAATTAATACAAACAAATAACTAGTGATAGTGAGATGAAGCCTCATGAAGCATTGAAGCTTTCCAGCAAATTGGTTCAGAAAAGGCTTCATTTCTTGAGGCTTCATGTGCACACGAAACCACCTGCTGGCCAAAATGTGTAAAACAGGCAGCTGTGATCTTAACCATGTAATCTGTGATACATGGTATTTTGTGTCAGTAATAGCTGTTGGGAATGACTATTAATACTACTACTACTAATAATAATAATATAACTTAATAATATAACTTTCTTTTTATCAATATAGTGTATTTTCTAGTGAGTATATGACAATACTGTATCAAATACATCTACAATAAACTGTTATTGTTTTGTGACTGCATCCTGTGTGTATAAACCAATTATTTGGGCAAAAATTGTATTGTGGTGTAGTGTCATATAATATAATAATGGCAAAAGGGGTAATATTCGTGTTCTGTGTCACTTCTGTGCAAACCTTGCACCAAGATCTGAACCGCTTCCCGAACCAGTCATGTGGTACAGCCGGGCAGCGAGGCTTCGGACGTCATCAGTGACGTCACTCATCTGAAACGATACAAGCCTCAATACGTGCATCGTGGAAACACTTCCTGGATTACTCGATGCACGCTTCGAAGCATCGGCACAGCACGTAACATCACTACAAATAACCATGATGACAGAATGTTAACTAAAATGTGTGCACTCATTCAGAAACAAACTGTCCAAAACCAATAAAGTGTGTGCTGTATGAAAACAAAAGGCTATGTGTAGTCATTATCTGAAATGTTTGAATGTAAATACTGTTAAAAAGAGAGGACAAACAAGAAAATTACTAACACTTTCATGTAACATGTGGTGCAGCCACCACAGTGTGGATGCACAGGACAGCCTGCACCTCCGGGAAGCTGCACTCGAAGTGGTGTTCAACCCCTTCCTCTCTCTCCCTCAAATCCTCTCTGTCTTCCCCTCCTGCTGCCTCCTGCCTCATGCTCCTGCTACAGCAGACACCCTGTCTTGTTAATTTCCTGATGGTGTAATTATATCAGGATGTTGTTTGTGTTATCAGATATGTTACTAGTCATTGTTTGGGCTGTGTGTGTTTATGTGAGATGAGTGCCAGTGATAGCAACCCTTGGCTCCATACTTTTGCTATCTAAGTCATCAGAGATAACAGTTCTTACACTCTGACTTCTTCACATAAAAATTGGATGTTTGTAATGATTGAGATATGTGGTGTCAGGAAAAGCCAAAAGTTAAAGCATTTAAACCTGAGACATCCTTACTTCCAATATGCAGAAACCTCTGGAGGTGTGTTTGCAGGGTGAGGGAATGTTTTTTCAAAGCCAGAAAGAGGACCGGAGATCCTGTTCAGCACACCAACTGTAATCTGTAATTTGAATGTGCTTGTTTAGAGTTTATTTGATGAGGAGTGGGGCCTGTAGGAAGAAGGCAACAGAAGGGGAGGTCTCATCCTCTCACATCAGACATGAGGCCCTGGGGCCAGGAGGACAGAAATTGCAAAAGAGTTGAGGTCACAACAAAAAGTGACTGCAAGATGGATGTAGTAAGTCCTACTGCGGCTGTTGACCTTTCCTGGCCCTGGTAATGATAATCACTCAGCTTGTTTTCCCTTCATTATCTCATGATAGAGGGCAAGGGCCACATGACAGGACTCTAAACAAACATTTAAGGTGGTATAAGACAGACTGCTGGTTACTACAAGTGGCACTAGTCATGCTCTAAAAAGGCTTTCTCACTGGAGACAATCATTATTTTTTAAAGGGTTGCAAAGTTGTCACCTTTAGGCAAAATATGCTGTTTTGAATACAAACAGGTCATTTGGGAGATTAATGTAGATCCTATGAGTTTTTGAAAGGTGTTGGGTGCTTGAAAATATGTCGTTATATTGTTCATAGTCGTTATAACGCCCGGCCCTAACTCCAACACACTGTATGCCCCTGGCCCTTGTCGGGCTGCATTATTATGGAGGTAGGAATTGAACAAGCCAGAGGTCACACAACAGCTTTTTGCATTCTTTTGTTAAATATCACAATCATTCCCTTCAGGTATGGATTGCTTCAACTGTAATTATATTGTTATCAGTTCACCTCATCTTAAATCACTTGAGGTGTTTGGGTCCCCCCATATCAACATGACAACATTCTGGAGCAAAAATTGGCCTTAAGTGTGAGCAGTACAGAAACTCAGACAATTTGAAAGCCTCATAGTGTGCAGTTGGCTTCTGTGACATCTGTTAATCATTCAAATAGACCAACACTACTGCAGTTTACTCCCTCCTGATGAAAACAGGCTTGATGCATGTTGTTAGCATATGTTCTATAAATGTTTCCTGCCAATAGCTGCTGTTACAATCCTTCCTGGGCCTGTTTTGGAACACATTATGGAGATTTAAATCCAACATAATGGGATTTCCCTTTAAATACCCTTTCAAACAGCTAAACTAACAGGATGTGCGACTCGTTCTTCAGCCATTTCCATGATCAATCTGGCTTCACTGCGTTAAGTAGACACCTGATTTGATGGTGGAGCTCTGTCGGATCGTCACAGCCTAAGCCCTGAGGGGATGAGCCACAAATCACCTGCTAAGACTCTTTGGAGTCAGACGCTAAGGACCTAAATCCCTAAGTTTACCTTTCTTACCTTTGCTTAGTCCTTTTACTGTATACTCACTTTGCAGGACACAGAGTTGTGTCCTGGAAAGGCCTGCTGGAAATTCAACACCTGCTGTAAGGACACCTGGTCCACATTTACTGAGATTGCATTACAAGGCCGAGGCCTGTTTTTTAACACCTCGGCTGCTTAGCCAGAGGTTTCATTGTGTTTACTAAGAAGTGTATGCAAGGTAAAAGTAAGCTTAATTATCATTCCTTACAGTCTTAAATGACATGGAAGTTGATATTGAAGTTATTGGCACTTTGGAGCTTTGTTTATGTGATGCACTCTTTTTTTTCTTACTAACACTATTGGGAAGTTTCCTTTTTCCACGTTTTGGGTCATTTTTATTAAATTCACAAAATTCTCATCCCGAATGCAAATAGCTGTAGAGTAGATAAGAAACTGTGATTGTGGTATGGCTTCAGCCAAATGAATGAATGAATAAATAAATACATAGATAAATAAGTAAATAAATAAATAAATGAATAATGTGATTGACATTTCACTAAAGGCTACAGTACAAGCCAAATTTTTGCAGTTCTCATTGTATTTATTCCAGGAAGTCATAAAATAAAATTTAAATACTCCAGGAAGGGTATTTAGAAAATGCTGTGCCATGCAATGACTAGCTAAGTCACCTCACAGCAAGAGGGTTCCGGGCTTGAACCAGCCGGCTGACTCGGGCTCTGCTGTGTGGAGTCTGCATGTTCTCTCTGTCAGCATGGGTTTTCTCCAGGTTCTCCAGCTTCCTCCTACTGTGAAAAGGCATGCAAATATTAGGTTAATTGGTGACTCTAAATGGACCGTAGATGTGAATGTGAGCATAAATGGTTATCTGTCTCTATGTGTCAGCCCTGTAATTGTCTGGCGACCTGTCCAGGATGTAGCCTACTTCTTGCCCAATGTCAGTTGGAATCAGCTCCAGCCCCCCGTGACTGAGAACAAAATAAATGGTTACAGAAAAAAAATGGATGATACTGTAAATATAAATGCTGCTCTATTGGTGAGCTATGGATGTACTCTCCCTACAGTCTTAAATTACCAGTATTGTGAGTTTTTTCTTTCCCACAGTGATTTTATATTCTGTGTTGTACAATTATAACAAATCAACTTATGAAGCTTACACTAGGTTGTGTGGAAATTTAAATAATTTCACAAACACAAACTAGTCTTTATCTAAACTTCACAGCAGGGCTGTTGTCAGCTTGTCACTGACATCACTGATGCAATGTCTTCTAATCTGTGTGTTGATGTGGTAATGACTTGTAGGGAACTGGTTTAGGGCCAAACTCAATTGTGTCAAAATTTAAAATGGTCTTAGATATGCCATTGTTAAGGTGAGATGAAACCTGAGCAATGAATATGACATTATTTTTGAATTATTAATATATTCATAAGTATGTGTCCTGGCTTGCTCAGAGTCTTCCTATCTGTTTTATCTTTTCCCTTAGCTGATTGGTCAGGTGACAACATGGGAAATGAAATCGAAGGAAAACTGAAAAGAAACAAATGAGGGACAGATTCAGTCTCACTGGGAATATACTTACGTTTTATTTGACTACACTGTATGTAGCAATGTTAAGCATGTGCGCTTTGAGATCACAGGAAATAGTTTGGACCATGATCTTGATCTTGATCTTGTTTTGTTTGATCCCATTACAAGATCTCACTGCATAGAGCGTGCAAAATGACGAACTTAGTTGTCTAATGCCTCTCACCCAGCCTTCCTTTAGGTACTTAATCACCTTTAGGAGGATAGCTCCTCCTTTGGCTAACCTGCCCATCAGCAGTGTGTGATCCCCGGTAAACCGTACTTACCAAATTAAATACTTGATCCGGACCAGGCCAGCAGCTAAAGATGAAGCTCTTACGAGCTGGCTCAGAGCATTGTGATTACAGTCCTAATAAAGGACAAACATCTTAGTAGGATATATGTGACCTCTCAGCCCTATGAATACCAACTTTACTTGACCCAGCTGGATCCTTGCTAAACTGGCTATTCCTAAGTGTTCGTTCTGGCAAAGCAGCCTTAGTTCAGTGTCTTTGTCTTTTGTCTTTTTCTTCTCAAAACAGAGTTTTATGAGGATGAAAATGAGGTCATGCAACTTCTTTATGAAATGAAACTTTGTTATGTTGGTGAAATAAGACCACTCAGAATTTATTTTGCACAAGAATAACCCCAAAATATCTGAATGGACAGTGCTAAATGAGAAAATAGTACTAAAGTAGTAAAATAAGGATTAAACAAGATAAAAATATAGCTGAAGTGGCAGTCCTGGGTTCAGGCCCTTTGTTGGCCAACACAAGGAAACACCTCAGTTAGCCAAAATTAAAGTTGCCGGTTGCAGTGTCCGGGTTTTGGGCTTTTCAAAGCTTCACCTAGTTCAATTCAATTCAATTTTATTTCAATTCAATTTTATTTATAAAGCCCAATATCACAAATCACAATTTGCCTCACAGGGCTTTACAGCATACGACATCCCTCTGTCCTTAAGACCCTCACAGCGGATAAGGAAAAACTCCCCAAAAAAAACCCCTTTAACGGGGAAAAAAAAAACGGTAGAAACCTCAGGAAGAGCAACTGAGGAGGGATCCCTCTTCCAGGACGGACAGACGTGCAATAGATGTCGTACAGAACAGATCAGCATAATAAATTAACAGTAATCCATATGACACAATGAGACAGAGAGAGAGAGAGAGAGAGAGAGATGCAGGTAATGACAGTAGCTTACAACAACATTAATGAAAGTAATAATATTATAGTTATAGTTCTGGCTACTGTGGTACAATATGTTGAAAGTATGTATTAATATCAGACAGTATACTTGTGTGACAATAGTCATATGTGTATAATAACAGTAGAAGTATGACTAATGACTAATGATGGCAGCAGCAGCAGGAGGCATCTGGCAGGACCACGGCAGCAGCACAACCACACACGTCACACTGTCCAGGCACCGCTGCGGTATGAGTTATTCTGAGAGACAGTGGAGCACAAAGGCTCCGGAGAAGAAGCCGAGTTAGTGACATCCAGAATGGCCGAGTTAGCAAGATGCAGTAATAGGATGAGAGTGAGAGAGAGAGAGAGAGAGAGAGAGAGAGAGAGAGAGAGAGAGAGAGGGAGAGAGAGGGAGCCCGGTGTATTATAGGGGGTCCTCCGGCAGACTAGGCCTAAGTCAGCCTAACTAGGGGCTGGTACAGGGCAAGCCTGAGCCAGCCCTAACTATAAGCTTTATCAAAGAGGAAAGTCTTAAGTCTAGTCTTAAATGTGGAGACGGTGTCTGCCTCCCGGACCGTAACAGGAAGATGATTCCACAGGAGAGGAGCCTGATAGCTGAAGGCTCTGGCTCCTGATCTGCTTTTGGAGACTTTAGGGACCACGAGTAACCCTGCGTTCTCAGAGCGCAGTGTTCTGGTGGGATAATATGGCACTATGAGCTCTCTAAGATATGACGGAGCTTGACCATTTAGAGCTTTATAAGTTAACAGTAGGATTTTAAATTCAATTCTGGATTTTACAGGGAGCCAGTGCAGAGAAGCTAAAACAGGAGAAATATGATCTCGTTTCTTAGTTCCTGTTAGTACACGTGCTGCTGCATTCTGAATTAGCTGGAGAGTTTTTAAGGACTTACTAGAGCTACCTGATAATAGAGAGTTACAGTAATCCAGCCTTGAGGTAACAAAAGCGTGGACCAATTTTTCTGCATCTTTTCGGGTCAGGATAGGCCTAATTTTCGCAATATTACGCAGATGAAAAAATGCAGTCCGTGAGGTTTGCTTTAAATGAGAATTAAAAGACAAATCTTGATCAAATATTACTCCGAGGTTTCTTACGGTAGTGCTAGAGGCCAGAGCAATGCCATCTAGAGAAACTATGTCATCAGATAAAGAGTCTCTGAGTTGTTTGGGGCCAAGAACAATAACTTCAGTTTTGTCTGAATTTAACATCAGGAAATTGGTGCTCATCCAATTTTTTATGTCTTTAAGGCAGTTATGGAGTTTAGTTAATTGATTACTTTCTTCTGGCTTCATCGATAAATACAACTGTGTATCATCCGCATAACAATGGAAGTTTATAGAGTGATTTCTAATGATGTTACCTAAAGGAAGCATATATAGAGTAAATAGGATTGGTCCGAGCACAGAACCTTGCGGAACTCCAAAACAAACTTTGGTATGTAAGGATGATTCATTACGAACGTCAACAAATTGAAAACGATCAGATAAATAAGATTTAAACCAGCTTAGTGCTGAACCTTTTAGGCCAATTAAGTGATCCAGTCTCTGCAGTAGAATTTGATGGTCAATTGTGTCAAACGCCGCACTAAGATCTAATAAAACAAGAACAGAGACGAGTCCTTTGTCTGAAGCAATCAGAAGGTCATTTGTAATTTTAACTAGAGCTGTCTCAGTGCTATGATGCACTCTAAATCCTGACTGAAATTCCTCAAATAAATTATTATCCTGGAGAAAATCACACAGCTGGTCTGCGACTACTTTCTCAAGGATCTTTGACATAAAGGGAAGATTAGATATTGGTCTATAGTTGGCTAACACCTCTGGATCCAGGGTGGGCTTTTTTAGGAGAGGTTTAATTACAGCTACCTTAAAAGACTGTGGTACATAGCCTGTTAATAGGGATATATTGATCATATCTAATATATGAGTGTTAACTAAAGGAAAGACCTCCTTAAGTAGCCTAGTTGGGATGGGGTCTAAGAGACACGTTGATGATTTAGATGAAGAAATCACTGCGGTCAATTCTTGAAGAGAAATTGGGGAGAAGCAATCTAAATATATATTAGATTCTACAGCTGTGTTTGAGGTTAGATAGGTAGGCCTACCATCCGAGGGCAGGAGGTCATGAATTTTGCCTCTAATAGTTAGAATTTTGTCATTAAAAAAGCTCATAAAATCATTACTGCTAAGGGCTAAAGGAATACAAGGCTCAATAGAGCTTTGACTCTCAGTCAGCCTGGCTACAGTGCTGAAAAGAAACCTGGGGTTGTTCTTGTTTTCTTCTATTAATGCTGAGTAATAGTTTGCTCTGGCATTGCGGAGGCCCCTCTTATAAGTTTTGAGACTGTCTGTCCAGATTAAACGAGATTCTTCCAGTTTGGTTAATCGCCAATTCCTTTCAAATTTTCGCGATATTTGTTTTAACCTACGGGTTTGAGAGTTATACCAAGGAGCAAACTTTCTTTGCTTTGTTAACTTCTTTTTAAGAGGAGCTACAGAGTCGAGCGTTGTTCGCAGCGAGCCTACGGCGCTATCAACAAAATGATCAATTTGGGAGAGGTTAAAGTCGGCACGGGAAACCTCTGTTACTGAAGGTATTGGTATTGAATTTAACGACGAAGTAATCTTTTCCTTAAATTTTGTGACAGCACTATCTGATAAACATCTAGTATAGTAACTGTTGCTAAGTGGCGTGTAATCGAGTAAAAAGAAATCAAAAGTAATCAGATAATGATCTGATAGCAAGGGATTCTGTGGAAAGACTTTTAGGTTATCAATTTCAATTCCATACGTCAGAACTAGATCGAGGGTATGGTTAAAACAGTGAGTGGGTTCATGTACACCCTGACTGAAGCCAATGGAGTCTATTAATGAGATAAACGCGGTAGCCAGGGAGTCATTATCAACGTCGACATGAATGTTAAAATCGCCTACAATAATAACTTTATCTGATTTAAGAACTAAACTGGATAAAAACTCTGAGAATTCAGATACAAATTCAGAATACGGGCCAGGAGCACGGTACACTATAACAAATAAAAGTGGCTGCGAGGTTTTCCAGGTCGGATGTAAAACACTAAGAACGAGGCTTTCAAATGAATTATAATCTAGTTTAGGTTTAGGGCTGATTAACAGACTAGAGTTAAAAATGGCTGCAACTCCCCCTCCTCGGCCGCTGCCTCGAGGAATGTGGGTATTATTATGACTGGGAGGAGTGGACTCATTTAGACTAACATATTCATCTTGACACAGCCAGGTTTCAGTGAGACTGAGTAAATCAATATGATTATCTGATATTAATTCGTTTACTAACACTGCTTTAGACGATAGAGACCTGATATTTAACAGTCCGCATTTAATTCTCCTGTTTTGTCTTTCTGTCACAGAAGAGGTTTTAATTTTTATGAGGTTGTTATGCACAACTCCTCTTTGTTTAATTTTAGATTTAAATAATTTAGGTGGTCGGGGGACAGACACCGTTTGTATAAAACTATGAAAACTATGGCTGGGTAACTGAACTAGAAGCTCAGAGAGGCGTTTAGGACTGCAACTCTCTGTCCTGGTCTCAACTCTGGGTTGTCAGGGATTTAAATTACTAATAAAATTTGCCAGGTTCCTAGAAATGAGAGCAGCTCCATCCAAAGTGGGGTGAATGCCGTCTCTCCTAATAAGACCAGGTTTTCCCCAGAAAGTTTGCCAATTATTAACAAAACCCACATCGTTTGCTGGACACCACCTGGACAGCCAGCGGTTAAATGATGACATGCGGCTAAACATGTCATCACTGGTCAGATTTGGGAGGGGTCCAGAGAAAACTACGGAGTCCGACATCGTTTTTGCATATT
This sequence comes from Epinephelus lanceolatus, assembly GCF_041903045.1. Taxonomy (NCBI): domain Eukaryota; kingdom Metazoa; phylum Chordata; class Actinopteri; order Perciformes; family Serranidae; genus Epinephelus; species Epinephelus lanceolatus. Next base: position 2,859,005 of record NC_135737.1, on the reverse strand, counting down.
CACACACCGAGGCAATATTAATTTTAGTGACCTCCGATTGGCGTAACCGGGTGTCATTGCCGCCGACGTGAATAACAATCTTACTGAATCTACGTTTAGCTTTAGCCAGCAGTTTTAAATTTGATTCAATGTCGCCCGCTCTGGCCCCAGGGATACATTTGACTATGGCCGCTGGTGTTGCTAATTTCACGTTCCTCAGAATAGAGCTGCCAATAACCAGAGTTTTATCCTCAGCGGGTGTGTCGCTGAGTGGGGAAAAGCGGTTGGAAACGTGAACAGGCTGGTGGTGAACCGTGGGCTTCTGCTTGGAGCTGTGCTTCTGGCGAACCGTAACCCAACCTCCCGGCTGAACGGGAGTTACCGGAGGACAGTTAGCAGAGGCTAAGGCTATGCTATGTGGCTCCGCACCGGCTACAGGGGGCTGGCTAACTACCGCAGCTTTTGAATGGTTTTCCATGGTGCGGAGCCGCGCTTCTAATTCACTAAGCCTCGCCTCCAACGCAGCAAATAAGCTACACTTATTACAATTACCACTGTCGCTAAAGGAGGCAGAGGCATAACTGAACATTTGGCACACCGGGCAAGAAAGAGCAGGAGAAGGAGAAGCCATGGCTAAGCTAAAGTAGCTAACAAGGCTAAGAGCGTGCAAACAACAGCTAAGAGATTAGCGAGAAAGTCGTAGAAAGAAGGAGAGCTATAAGTGCTTAAACAGAACCAGTGTGGGTTATGACTTGAAGTAGACGTTAAAGCAGCGTTAAAGCAACTGAGGTGAGAAAGCAGGCTAGCAGAATTCACCAGAGCAGTACAGAGACACTGTCACAGAAACACCGGAAATGACACAACTCGCTTACCGCAATACGTCAGCACGTGAGTCCAGTGTCAGAGCACCAAATTTGTTGAAATTCTGTCCATTGGGTTTGAGGTAGGCTATACGTTTGTGGCATTTGTAGTGCCCCCGATGGGTTGGGCTCAATATGCTTAGGTTGGTCCCCAAGATGTACTGAAGATTTCTACCAAGATTTACGATGACTTATGATGAGTTATAGCCAAAAAACTGCAAAGCCCCACCCCTTGCGAATTGATCTTGCTCATTCATATCAGAAATATATCTCTCAGTCCACATGGCTGTGTTGTTCATTTGGGGCTCTAGTTTCCCGGCGCAGCGCAGGGTGGCACAGGGTGGCGAACCCTGCACAGAGCTAGTTTCGAGCAGCGCAACCCAAGGTGCGCTCAGCTTGGTAGTTTGGCAGACCGAGGTGCACTGAGATGGGTGTGGCGGCGCAGCAGGGGGAGGTGTCGACAGATCCAGCTTGGCGCAGTGACAGTTTTGTGTCAAAAGGCTTTACTGAAGGTGCACTAAAAGCTCGCCAGCTGAAACCAGGTCTACTGTCAGTGCAGGTGGCGCACAACCGGTGTAAGCCGAAGTTTGGCTGACCGGCGGACAGTGCGCACACGTCACCAAAACCTCACAGGCAGGTTTCCAGAATATCAGGCACATTAACAATGCAATAAATAGCCACAAAACCACTATTAATAATAATAATAATAGATTTTATTTATAACGCACTTTACATTTGAATACAAATCTCAAAGTGCACAGTACAAAGGCAAATAAAAGCAACAATAACAGTAAAATCAAGCAACAGAACAAAACAATAAAAACAGTCAGCAGATAAAATCAGATAAGATTAGTCAGGATAGGCTTTCTGAAAAAGGAAGGTTTTGAGTCCTTTTTTAAAAGCATCCACCGACTGTGGAGCCCTGAGGTGGTTGGGGAGGGCGTTCCACAGATGGGGAGCAGCAGCCTCGAAGGCCCTGTCGCCCATGGTCTTGAGCCGAGTCCTGGGCGGGCGCAGACGGTGCAGTTGGCCTGACCGGGTTCTGGCTGAGGTAAGTGGGTTGAGGAGTTCGGTGAGGTAGGTGGGGGCTACACCGTGCAGACAGTGATGGGTGTGAAGGAGGATTTTGAATTCGATGCGGAGGTGAACGGGGAGCCAGTGCAGAGTGTGAAGGATGGGGGTGATGTGCTCATGTTTACGCACTCTCATCAGGACCCGAGCAGCGCTGTTTTGGACATATTGGAGCCTTTGTAGGCTCTTGCCCGGGATCCCGATGAAGAGCGCGTTACAGTAGTCCAGCCTGGAGGAGACAAAGGCATGGACGAGCCTCTCTGCTGCAGGACGAGAGAGAGATGGCCGGAGTTTGGCGATATTACGGAGGTGAAAGAAGGAAGTCTTGCAGATATGGTTGATATGATCGTCAAAGCTAAGATGGGGGTCAAACCTGACTCCCAAATTAGTCACGGAAGGAGAGAGGGAAAAGTTGTGGCCGAGAAAAGAGACGGAGGAAATGTGGGAAGAACGGAGCTGGTGAGGGGTGCCGATATGAATGGCTTCCGTTTTGGAGCTGTTCAGCTGTAAGAAGTTTTCACTCATCCAAGCCTTTATCTCCTCCAGGCAGGAGTCTAGTTGAGTGACAGAGGAGGAGGAAGTGGAGGAGGGGGTGACCTTGAGGTAGAGTTGTGTGTCGTCAGCATAGCAATGGAATTGTATTCCATGCCTGCTGACGACACGACCAAGGGGGAGCATGTAGATGGTGAAGAGGGTTGGACCGAGCACAGAGCCCTGGGGGACCCCACAGACAACAGAGTGGGGGTGGGATTTAGCATCCCCCAGGGCTACGAACTCGGTCCTTCCCGTGAGGTAAGAGTGAAACCATTGAAGGGCGGTGCCAGAGATACCGATGTCGTGTTGGAGGCGGTGAAGGAGGATGTGGTGATCAACAGTATCAAAAGCAGCAGAGAGGTCGAGAAGGATGAGGAGGGAAGTGGAGCCGGAGTCAGAGGTCATCAGGAGGTCATTGGTGACTCTGATGAAAGCTGTCTCGGTGCTGTGGGAGGGACAAAAACCAGATTGGAATTTTTCATACAGACTGTTTGATTTAAGATGGTTGTGAAGTTGGATGGATACAATTCTTTCAAGAGTTTTGGAGATGAAGGGGAGATTGGAGATGGGTCTGTAGTTTGACAGAGATTCAGGATCAAGAGTGGGTTTTTTGAGGAGGGGCTTGATGATAGCTGTTTTGAGGCTGGCCGGAATGTGGCCGGTTTGAAGAGAGAGATTAATTATGTTTGTTATTAGTTGACTGATGGAATGACAGTGAGCTTTAAGCAGAGGGGAGGGGAAGGGGTCAAGGAAACATGTGGACGGTTTGGATTTACAATGCAACTATCTGCAATCAGCACATAAATGTATCTCTATATCGACTGTCCCGTCACATCTGATGTCAGATCAAAGGGGATTGGCACCGTTTGGCATGCGTAATGGAAACCCAACCTGATTTGATTAACACAGCTGCAAACTAATGAGTTCACATCCCTCTCAGCCAACCACAAACAGCCACAGCATCAGATAGGGAGTATATATTCAGCATCTGTCATCTTAGAAAAGTCAAAAGAAAAGAAACAGAGTGAGACTGCGAGAGAGAAAGAGAGAGCGCGCGCGCATGAGAGAAAGGCAACATTGATTTACAATTGTGGTGACCTCATCCCAGGCTACCTTTGCATCATCAGCCTGTGGAGGTCTGCTTGCAGTTCCATATATTCGGACACTGCGAGCTTGGACCTCCTGGACCAAAACATCAGTTTCCTCCTGGGAGAAGTTTGGCCATCTGACGCTGCTGCTCTCTTCTGCCATGGCAAATTGAGTAAACTCTCATTACGCCTTAGTGCGGCACATTTAAGGGCGAGGAGAGGGGCTCATTTGATTGGTGTGATGTGTGTAAAACCCACTCCACGCCTTCTCTCCTCCCTCTTCCCGACTTGTGCAGGTAGGAGGGACAGAGGTGGGAAAGAGGAGTAGCTGCACCAGGCGCACAGTGTGCCAAACTTGAAAATCCGCCTGGCCACACCCAGTTGGCGCAGGTGCACTGCGCCCCCGCCTCGCCCAGTCTGCGAAACTAGAGCCCCTCGTGTTGATAGAATCAAAATGAAAAAAAGCTGATTCATTTTATGTTTTTTCACATAATGTAAATTAGCAAAAAATCCATCACGAGGGCTTTTATTGTCCAAGAAGCTGTTTTGTTTAGCGTATTGAGCTTCATATGTGTGCCAACTCTCACGTCAACTGAATTTGTAGTATGAGGAGTATAACTTTTTGAAAATTGCAATTTTGGTGATAATTACAGAGCCACCATGTGGCCAATTTTCTTGCAAAGCATTGCACATCATTTCCAGTTACTTGGCCAAGTTCCATGTTTCTAGCTCCTTCCAACTCCTTTTTTTCTGTATGCCAATCTGATAGAGCAGAGGGCTCTGGTGAGAGAAGGAGAGGAGGTGTGTGCTTTATGGTGAATAAGGACTGGTGAGTCGGAGGGAATGTGAGAACTGGTGGTGCCCCCTGTTGAGCAGTTTTAAAATAATTTTACACATGTTGTTCAACATTGTTATGAAACATATCCTGCAAGTTTTTGCAATGATTGGATATACAATTTCTGATTGATTGATTTGTGTTATGCCACACCAATTTTTTGCATTTGTAGCACCCTCAGTGGTTCTTTTGAATAAAACTTGCAGGATATGTTTCAGATACTTTGTCAACATATTCAATGGGTTTCATGATGACTGGCCCACGTGTTGTGAAGGTAGGTCTGTTAATGTGCTGAGCTATGCCCCTTTTGAAGTTAATTAATCAGTATCTTCAAAAAGTGATGAGATAGATACAAATTTGTCTTGATAGCTTGGTCCATCAGCGATCCACAGAAAATGTGTTATGAATTGGACCTAAGGTGTAGGAGATTTAAAACACATTTTACAAAAAAATCTAAATTGTGTTGCCAGATATTGACAGATTTTAGAATAATTTTATACATGGGGTTTAACATTAGCATTCAACATATCTGCAAGTTTTATAATAATTAGCTCAATGATAATGGAATCAGGTCTTTCTACTGGCTAAGCCCCACCCCCTCCAAAGTTCATTGGTTGAGCTACACTTGTGTCTTGAATTTCAAGTAAACCCAACAAACAGGGTAGGAGTTATAACTGTTTAAAGTTTAGCTTTAATTATGCACAAATGCACTGCACTGAACTGCTGAAAAAACTGGAAGTTAAAATGTAAAGCTTGCAGAATTAGAAGCTGAACTGCATTACCTTAAGAATCGAATGCTAAAATACATCGCTAAAAAAGCTTGATGTTAAACTGAAATATAGTCAGAGGTGGAAATTGAAATGAATTAACTGAGAAGGCTGAAAGAATAATTGCTTTATAAAGGGGAAGCTTGCTTAGGGCAAGGTCCAGCACTGCACTTTGACATTTGCATGGTTTCTCTAGCTGAAATATGCAGAGGTAGTAGTTGATAAGAAAAGAAAAAATGAAAGAAAAAAAAGTACAGAGGAAGTATAATTTCCTTGTGACATGTTCAAAACTTATGGACTTCCGGTCAGCAGGCAGATGGAGTAGATATGTTGTGTGAGTGCTCCAGTGAACACAGAACTTTTTTTTTTTTACCATCAGCCCTCCAACAAAACAATTCTTTTTTCCCTCTTATGTTTCTTTTCCTTTGTTTTCATCTGAACAAGCTATGTTATCTCTAAAATATCCTTGAAAAGCGGCAAGTTGGGTAAAAAGGAAGATGCTAACGCTGGCTTAACACTGGAAGCTATCACTTCACTGCACAAGCAGCACCGCAAGGCATTAGCCACCGAGTTCAAGACATGAGTCAGCCTGCTTGACTCGAACCTTGACCAAACGTGACTCACGGTGGAGGACCATGGCCAACGTGTCTCGTTCCTTGGTCAGAGGACCTTGGTCAGCGAGTTGCAGACCTTGAAAGCTCTGCTCTACTCTACGGGATAAAAAATGCTAGGCTAAAGGCTAAAGTTACTGACTTGGAGAGCTGAAGCAGGCGGCAGAACATTTGCATGCTGGGTCCAAACCAGCCCCCCGCGGTCAGTCATTCTCCCACTGCATCGATATCAGGCAAAGGATCTCCTCATCAGAGACGCATGGCAGAGAGGGAAACTCGCATATCGTGGCCAACCAATTCGGGTTGTAGAGGACTACAGCCCCGATGTTCCTAACCAGCGAGGAAAACAACAGAGATGTAATGGCAGAACTTGGGTGGGTCTGAAGTGGGTCTGAAGCCTGCTCTGCTCTGTCTAACGCTGCCTAGTGGGACCAAAAAGTGGATTGGCTCTGTCAACGAGGCACACAAGTACATCGACAGCTTCCCCATGCAACCAAAACCTGCATGAAGGCACTTTTTAATTACTTTTGACCCATCAGAAGTAAGGTAGCGCTGTTCACTGTCCTATCTTTCTACGTGTTCAGCGCCATGTTAACTGATGCCGCTTGTTTTTATAGGTGAACATGCCAAATCTTGTGACTTAGTTGTGAGTATTTCAGTCCCTTGCCAGGCAACCTGTACAGACTATTCACAAGCAAATTTTACTCTATTTGGAAACTCTGCATAAATATTGTACCTATCACTGGATCTTTTTTAGTTCTGTTTTTGCATACAACTTGGTCCTTTTTTTAGCGTTACTGATTTCTAGTTTAATTTTGCATTGCAAATTTAAAAAATGCCAGTGTAATAAGATTTTCACCTGAAAGCTCTTTAACAATTGCATTTTACAGGCTGCATTACGTTATATCAGTGCTCCATAGGATTGTTATCTATGGTTGTTATGATTGCCTAAATCTGTTTTAGTCTATATTATAAAGGCCTGGATAGACTTATTGTTATCTGTAATAATATTTCAGAACTCATATCTGGTTTTCTAATTTGTCTAAGTCTAAATGTCAAGTTTGAGGTGCTGTATCCACTTATGTTTAGGGTACTGGAGCAATGGTTAGTTTAGTGCGAGACAGGAAGATAAACTACTGCGCTTATGTCCTAACCTTCTCAGTCAAGCTGTATGGATAGACACCTGGAATTAGTGAACTGGAATGTTAAGGGTCTAAATCACCTGGTTAAAAGAAGAAAGGTTTTTTCACATCTCAAACAACTTAAAGCAGAAATAGCCTTCCTGCACGAAACCCATATTCACAGTTCAGACACTGGCCGTTTGTGAAGATGGTTGAGGCAGGGATTTCACTCCTCTTTTCAAGCCAAATCCTGAGGAGTTTCAATTCTTTTCAGTCAACACATTTATTTTGAGCCAAATAATGTGATTTCTGACAGGTGTGGTCAATATATTATTGTCTCTGGTAAGCTATTTATTACTCTAGTAGTTTTCATAAATGTTTATGCCCCGAATGTGGATGATGTAGGTTTTTTTGTTTTCATCATTACCTGATCTCAGCACATATTCTCTAATATTCGGGGACTTTAACTGTTGGCTAGATCCGATTTTAGACCGATCCTCTACCAACCCCGGTGTTGCGAGTAGGCTGGCCTGTTACATTCAAAATTTTCTCCGTAATTATGGTGTATGTGATGAGTGGCGTCTTTTGCATCCAGGTGAAAGATACATCCACCACACCATCTAAAATTGATAATTTTTTTATCGATAACCAACTCATTCCCCTCTTACAGTCCCGTGTTTATCAGAGTATTGTCATTTCTGACCAAGCCCCTATTGTCTTGACTATGTCCCTTCCTGGCCTCCCTCAGAGTAACAAGCGGCAGCGATTTAATTCAACTTCGCTATCAGATGATAATTTTGTCAAATTCATGGGGAAGGAAATAGTCTTTTTTCTTATGTCTCCAGACACTTCTGTTCTAATTGTCTGGGATGCCCTTAAAGCTTATCTTTGGGGGCAGATCATAGCATACAGTGCTCAAATGAAACGAAAATCCTATAAAGAGTGATCAGACCTTGCCCACCAAAAAGGAGAGACTGACAAACAATACGCTCAAACTAAATGTCCAGATCTTTACAAAAAACAATAGAACTTAAGGCCAGATTTGACCTGCTCACCACCCTTTCCACCGAACAATCGCTTTTAAAAAAATTAAACCATGTTTTATATATATACGGAGACAAATCTGACAAACTGCTAGTCAATCGACTCAAAGGCTCTAAAGCGAAACAAAATATTTTTAAGATCAGGCTTCCAAGTGGCCACATAACCGCAGATCATTTACAAATTAATGAAGCATTCAGGGATTTCTACACCCAGCTCTATACCTCAGAATCTCAGACTGATTATAATGTAATTCTTGACTTTTTAAATGGTCTCAATATTCCCAGACGTCATGAAGAGATTAGATGAGCCTATATCCCAGGCAGAAATAGTTTCAGCCATCTCCTCCTTGCAGTCAAACAAATGTCCAGGACCTGATGGCTTCAACAAGACCAGCCTCCAGAAAACCAAAGCTAGTGGAGGTCTAACTCTCCCAAATTTTCGTTTCTATTACTGGGCTGCTAACTTGCGCTGCCTTGCATTCTGGTCTTTCTGTTACAGCCAACCTGACTGCCCTGACTGGGTAGTGATGTAATTACATTCACATGACAATTTGTCCATTCTTGCATTTCTTGGATCCTCGCTCCCACTCCCTTAAATTAAGTCCATCCAGAACCTGGTGGTTAAACACACTTTAAAGCTATGGGCTGAATTTAGGAAATATTTTGGTCTTCACAGCTTTTCTCTCCTAAGCCCTATTACATCAAACCATCTTTTTGTACCATCCTCTCAGGACCCAGTCTTTCAAGAATGCCACAGGAAGGGTATTATACATTTTAAAGATTTGTTCATAGGCAGTACCATAGCATCATTTGAGCAGTTGAACGAAAAATTCAGTCTCCCAAAGTCACATTTTTTCAGATAGCTTCAAGCAAGGCATTTTGTCCTCTCTCATTTATCTAACTCTTCAATATCAGCAGACAACTATTGTTGATACAGTCCTTTCTTTAAATCGATTAAAAAAACCCCTCATTTCAGCCCTATACAGCATGGTGCTGGATCTTAGGCATGCCCCTGTGGACAAGCTTACAACAGCATGGGAGGAGGACTTAGGACTTTCTCTATCAAGATACTTGCACTGACATACTAAAACGGGTCAATTCAACCTCCTTATGTGCATGTCACTGCTTAAATTCTGTTTAAAGTAGTACACAGGGCTCATATTTCAAAAGCAAAATTATCCTTCATGTACCCTGAGATTAATCCATACTGTGTTAAAGTTACAATGTGTGATTTACGTGGTTGTTTATTAGCAAATATCAACTATTGCTTTCATAAATATATATTTACTAAAGTGTAATGCAATTCACATACAAATGGAAGCTTTCTCATAGGCTTAGAATGATTTCTCTATATATACACACAGACAGGGCGCGGTCTGCTGGAGGCTGCCCTCTTGCGCCGGCATATTTGAATACAGTGGCCGAAAGGGACATACGCTCTTCACCTTTCGCGTTTACCTAGAACTTGCCGTCACTGGTGACGGTTAAGGTGAAGATCAATCCGGGACGCTTCTGTGTGAACCTGCTTTGTACTTTTATGATTCTGTCGCACTTTAAATGGAGGACCACACATATGTTTTGCCCCGTAAGAGGGAAACCACGCCACCAAATAAAAAAAAAAGATCAGATAAGCCAGGACGGGACAAAACGCGAGTGAATATCGGCGTTGCTTATTCCAGGTGGAAAGAACTCCTGAAGGAGAAGAATTTCACAAGGGATGCGGTGGTTGCCTGCTTTCTGCTAGACAGGTAATTCAATCTGATATTTTAAAATCATTTTGGCTTCATGTTTGCAACTACTTTTCCCTCTCGTCTAAGTTCGAGTGACGGCTACATTTACGTGCTAACGTTATCCTAGCCTTGGCTAACGTTATCCCAGAGATACTAGATACTCCTGAAAAACTTGAAAAACTCTGCTGTCTGTGCAAGGCTTTTTGTCCTACGAGGCCATCGTCACTTACCCGACGGGAGGGGTGGGTGAGTGAGTGAGCGCGAGTGAGCGCTGCAATCTAGAATTTGACCGCTGATGTCACTGTTACTCACCATTTTTACACACTGAGGCTTTAAATGTAAGTTTGCTGAAGCTTCTCTTATTCATATGTTTTCCACAGAATGTCTAAGGTCTTAAATGCGAAATTAGAACCAAACCCCCTGGTGGCGCTGTTTGGGGTCATGGAGGGAGAGATGCAGTTACCAACAGAAAAACAACGCACTTTAGCTTTTGCCTCCCTTCTGGCTCAGCGAGCAATAATGTTCAGGTGGAGGGACACCTCCCCACCCACTCACGCACAATGGCTTGAAAACATCATGTCCTGCTTAAAACTTGAGAAAGCTAGACACTCACTTCAGCAATCCAGTGGGCAATGCCAGAAAACGTGGAGCCCTTTTCTAAAAGCATTTCAGACCCTGTAAAAGATTGACTTCTAGGTGCAGCTTAACTTCGCTGCACATTATTCATTCATTCAGCACAGACTCTAGGTGTGACAGTGAGCTCATATTATCTTTAGTACACTGGCAGTGACTGGGGAGGGATTATTTTGCACTTTTTTCCTTTTTTTGTATCTTACTATATAATTACTAAAACTCTGTCTGTGGGTGTGTCTGTGGGTGTGTCTGTTCCACGTTTTTCTCCTCACTGACTTGGTCAATCCATGTGAAATTTGGCACAGTGGTAGAGGGTAATTAGAGGATGCGAATGAAGCAATATTACATCAATTGGCCAAAGGGGGGTGCTATAGCAACTGATTGAAATTGCAAACTTTGAATGAGCATATCTCATGCCCCGTATGTCGTAGAGACATGAAACTTTGCACAGAGATGCCTCTCCTCATGAGGAGCAAATTTTCCTCAAGAACCCATAACTTCCGGTTATATAGATTTTCTGCCATTTTGAATTTTTTGAAAACACTTTGTTTGACCAATCTGCATGAAACTCGGTGAACATAATCTAGGGACCAATATCTAAAGTTCCCTCTTGGCAAAAGTTCGAAAACTTACTATAACTAAGCTTCTATAAAGCAATGAATATTGCGGAGGGCGTGGCTCATCACATAAAGGTGTATAACATCTCAAGGGTTTCACCGATCACCATGCAACTTTGTAGGCATATGACCACACGTAATCTGAGGGGACCCCTCCATTATTGACCCGATCAAACAAAATGGAGGCGCTAGAGAACTAATTTCTTATCTGGGCCTAACCGCCATATCGATTTTTACTAAACTTGGTAGACAGAGTTTTCGTCATTATATAGTAAGATAAAGCAATCATACTATCAAATTCACAAAATCTCTGTCTGAATACATTGCTCTTCTTTATGGGTTCAGTTGACTATTTAATCTGCAATTTCCGATGACCTGTATCCCAAACACACACCATGTGAAACTGTATGTGGGCAACTGTGCACTCAATGGGTATGGACTGTATTGTTTTTGAACTGTTCTGTTATTTTTCTTTTTTTTTCAGTTTATTCAGTCCATGTTTGTTTGGATACAGTGATGCCAGTTGCTGTTGATACATACTTGTGCTTACCTCATAGTCTTGCAATGACCATTCAGCACTGCACTTTTGTTTTTGTTATACATTGTAAAATTGCAATAAAAAAGATTTTGAACTAAAAACAAAACAAAACTTAAGTGAAGTCCATAGATAAAACTGTTGCCACCTGTTGCTTTTATTTTGAGAATCCAGCCTTGTCCTAGAAAAGCTGGAAACTATATTGTAATCAAAGGTGGAAGCTGTTATAAATATCACTTCCCTTATGTGAAAATGTAAAAAAAAACAACCCATAACTTAATTCAACTTTAAAAAGTTGAATAAAAGCAGAATCATATTAGAAATGTCCTTAAAGGCATACTATGCTGGATTTGTTCGCTTACTGTTTGTAAACACAACTTTCAAACTTGGCCTCTCCTCTTGGCTCAGTGAGACTGAGAGAGCAGCAGTAGTCAAGCGGGCCAGAGGAACAATGAAGAGTGGGAGCAGCATGTACGAAAACAAAGCAGCGAATCACAGAAATTACATGTTATTTTATGATATTTTTTAATCACAGCAGCTATGCTCTAAAGCACAGATAAAAACACCACTCCCTCCTCACAACCCTGCAGGAAGGTGCTGCATTGCCTGATTTTGTGTGAATTTAGTGTTTGCTTCATCCTGTCTGCTTCAACCTGGTCTCACTCCAAAGTTGTCGAAATCCAGCGCTTGGGCAGTGACTTGCGGCGTTAGACTCTGACGAAAAAAGCCACGGCTGGTCACTGTTATAGTTTAATGGTGCTTGGTGGCATCAGGCAAAAACGAAAGTTAAGGCGGTGAAAATCTGAATAGGCTGGGCAGTAGGGGTGGTGGATGGGTCCAACAAACATCAACTTTCCACGGGAGGCCAGTGTTTGCGCCCCCTAAGATTATAAAGCCAAACCCTGTTCTTTTTTCCTAAAACTAACCACATGCTTTTTTGCCTAAACCTTACCATATGTTTTTGTTACCTAAACCCAAACACGTGTGTTAGTTGTTGGAGGTAAAAATACATCAATATGTGACGAGGTCGGAGTGAGAATATGTTGGTCTGCATGGCTTCTCTGCTCATTGTGTGTGTGTGGCTCAACCCTAGATTATTATTATTATTATTATTATTATCTGAAATTCAAAGTGGAATACATTTAAGATAAGAGACAGAGAGTAGGAGATAGAGACAGAGAGGCTTAATATTTTAAAAAGCATTAATGATAAAAAGTTGAATAAAAGCATAAATGTATATGTTTGTAAAAGTATGAGTATGTGTGCGTGTGTGTGTATGCTGAATCGGCATTCACATAATAAAGATTTAGATCACAGTCTTGCTGACAATTGAGTGCTGAGTCAGCAGTCATACAAATAAGAATATGAATACACTCATCAAATGATAGTATGCCCCCTATTTGATATAACACATTTCAGCCAGTAGAGGGTATAGGTACTCCAAGAGGAGATCCTCCTACTCACAAGCCTCCTTGTCTCATTGGATAGCATTACCATGCAAGTTTCTTTGACCTATTTATACACTGTGTGTGCACTAAAGGTGGTATACCTTCCTGAAAGAGCAATGGGAGTCACAGTCACACATTGTGCACCAGTCTGTTCTACTCTGTTTATCAGCTGCCTGCGGCTCGTGCTTATGACCGAATCACAGCCGTGATGATATACAGTACAACATCACTCCCTCTCGTGGGATATTGCTTAATTAAAGACTTGTCTGTTGGACTCATCTGTCTGATCATCATTCTGTGATCCGGGTGCACCACAAAGTCCTCCGTAATCTGCTTTACATTCAACTTTTCTGCTCATTCATTCTCAAAGCATAACATCAATCTGTTCCACTATAACCACTCCACTCAGCAACTCTGCTCCACTATAACCAGTCCACTCAGCAACTCTGTTCCACTAAAACCAGTCCACTCAGTCTCTCTGTTCCACTAAAACGAGTCTACACAGCTTCTCTGTCCCACTATAACCAGTCCACTCATTCTCTCTGTCCCACAAACACCACTCAACTTGGTCTCTCTGTCACACTAAACCAGTCCACTCAGACTTTCCCACTATGACCAGCCAACTTGGTCACTCTGTCCCACTATATCCAATCCACTTGGCCTCTCTTTCCCACTGTAACCAGTCCAAGGGACCTCTCTGTCTGATTATAACAAGTCCACTCTGCCTCTCTGTCCCACTATTACCAGTCCACTCTTTCTCTCTGTCCCAGTACATACAGTCCACTCAGACTCTCTGTCCCACTATATCCAGTCCACTCAGCCTCTCTGTCCCACAATATCCGATCCATCCAGCCTCTTGGTCCCACAATAATTAGTCGACTCAGCCTCTCTGTTCCACTTTAACCAGTCCACTCAGCAACTCTGTCCCACTAAAACCAGTCCACTCTGTCTCCCTGTTCCACTAAAACGAGTCCAAACAGCCACATTGTCCCCTTATAACCAGTCCACTAAGCCTCTCTGTCCCACAAAAAACAGTCAACTATGCTCTCTCTGTCCCACATATTCAGTCCATCCAGCCTCTTGGTCCCACTATAATCAGTTGACTCAGCCTCTCTGTCACACTTAAACCAGTCCACTCAGACTTTCCCACTATGACCAGTCAACTCATCCCCTCTGTCCCACTATATCCAGTCCACTTAGCCTCTCTGTCCCACCATATCCGATCCACTCAGTCTCTCTGTTCCACTATATCCAGTCAACTCAGCAACTCTGTCCCACTAAAACCAGTCCACTCATTCTCTCTGTCCCACAAAAACCATTCAACTTGGTCTCTCTGTCACACTAAAACCAGTCCACTCAGACTTTCCCACTATGACCAGCCAAGTTGTTCACTCTGTCCCACTATATCCAATCCACTTGGCCTCTCTGTCCTGCTGTAACCAGTCCACTCAACCTCTCTGCCCCACTATAACTAGTTCACTCAGCCTCTTTGTCCCACAATAATCAGTCCACTCAGTGTTTTTGTCCCACTCTACTCAGTCAACTCAGTCTCTGTCCCACTATATCCAGTCCACTCAACCTCTCTTTCCCATTAAAACCAGTTCACTCAGTCTCTCAGTTCCACTAGAACCAGTCCACTCAGTCTCTCTGAAACCACTACAACCAGTCCACTCAGCCTCTCTTTCCCACTATAAACAGTCCACTCAGCCTCTCTGTCCAACTATAACCTGTCCACTCAGCCTCTCTGTCCCATGATATCCAGTCCAGTCAGTCTCCCTGTTCCAGTATAACCAGTCCCCCCATCTACTCTGTCCCACTGTATCCAGTCAACTCAGTGTTTCTGTCCCACTATATCCAGTTCACTCAGCCTCTCTGTCCCTCACTCAGGTTCTTTTCCCCACTATAACTAGTCCACTCACTCTCCCTGACCCACTATAACCACTTGATCTCTCTTTCCCAGTACATCAATCAATCAATCAATCAATCAATCAATTTTATTTATAAAGCCCAATATCACAAATCACAATTTGCCTCACAGGGCTTTACAGCATACAGTACAGGCCAAAAGTTTGGACACACCTTCTCATCAATGTGTTTTCTTTATTTTCATGACTATTTACATTGTAGATTCTCACTGAAGGCATCAAAACTATGAATGAACACATGTGGAGTTATGTACTTAACAAAAAAAGGTGAAATAACTGAAAACATGTTTTATATTCTAGTTTCTTCAAAATAGCCACCCTTTGCTCTGATTACTGCTTTGCACACTCTTGGCATTCTCTCCATGAGCTTCAAGAGGTAGTCACCTGAAATGGTTTCCACTTCACAGGTGTGCCTTATCAGGGTTAATTAGTGGAATTTCTTGCTTTATCAATGGGGTTGGGACCATCAGTTGTGTTGTGCAGAAGTCAGGTTAATACACAGCCGACAGCCCTATTGGACAACTGTTAAAATTCATATTATGGCAAGAACCAATCAGCTAACTAAAGAAAAACCAGTGGCCATCATTACTTTAAGAAATGAAGGTCAGTCAGTCCGGAAAATTGCAAAAACTTTAAATGTGACCCCAAGTGGAGTTGCAAAAACCATCAAGCGCTACAACGAAACTGGCACACATGAGGACCGACCCAGGAAAGGAAGACCAAGAGTCACCTCAGCTTCTGAGGATAAGTTCATCTGAGTCACCAGCCTCAGAAATCGCAAGTTAACAGCAGCTCAGATCAGAGACCAGATGAATGCCACACAGAGTTCTAGCAGCAGACCCATCTCTAGAACAACTGTTAAGAGGAGACTGCGCGAATCAGGCCTTCTTGGTCAAATAGCTGCTAGGAAACCACTGCTAAGGAGAGGCAACAAGCAGAAGAGATTTGTTTGGGCCAAGAAACACAAGGAATGGACATTAGACCAGTGGAAATCTGTGCTTTGGTCTGATGAGTCCAAATTTGAGATCTTTGGTTCCAACCGCTGTGTCTTTGTGAGACGCAGAAAAGGTGAACAGATGGATTCCACATGCCTGGTTCCCACTGTGAAGCATGGAGGAGGAGGTGTGATGGTGTGGGGGTGTTTTGCTGGTGACACTGTTGGGGATTTATTCAAAATTGAAGGCACACTGAAGCAGCATGGCTACCACAGCATCCTGCAGCGACATGCCATCCCATCCGGTTTGCGTTTAGTTGGACCATCATTTATTTTTCAACGGGACAATGACCCCAAACACACCTCCAGGCTGTGTAAGGGCTATTTGACCAAGAAGGAGAGTGATGGAGTGCTGCGGCAGATGACCTGGCCTCCACAGTCACCGGACCTGAACCCAGTCGAGATGGTTTGGGGTGAGCTGGACCGCAGAGTGAAGGCAAAGGGGCCAACAAGTGCTAAACACCTCTGGGAACTCCTTCAAGACTGTTGGAAAACCATTTCAGGTGACTACCTCTTGAAGCTCATCGAGAGAATGCCAAGAGTGTGCAAAGCAGTAATCAGAGCAAAGGGTGGCTATTTTGAAGAAACTAGAATATAAAACATGTTTTCAGTTATTTCACCTTTTTTTGTTAAGTACATAACTCCACATATGTTCATTCATAGTTTTGATGCCTTCAGTGAGAATCTACAATGTAAATAGTCATGAAAATAAAGAAAACGCATTGAATGAGAAGGTGTGTCCAAACTTTTGGCCTGTACTGTACAACATCCCTCTGTCCTTATGACCCTCGCAACGGATAAGGAAAAACTCCCCAAAAAAAACCCTTTAACGGGAAAAAAAAAAAACGGTAGAAACCTCAGGAAGAGCAACTGAGGAGGGATCCCTCTTCCAGGACGGACAGACGTGCAACAGATGTCGTACAGGACAGATCAGCATAATAAATTAACAGTAATCCGTATGACACAATGAGACACAGAGAGAAAGAGAGAGAGAGAGAGATGCAGGTAATGACAGTAGCTTACAACAACATTATTGAAAGTAATAATATTAGAGTTATAGTTCTGGCTACTGTGGTACAATATGTTGAAAGTATGTATTAATATCTGGCAGTATACATGTGTGACAATAGTCATATGTGTATAATAACAGTAGAAGTATGACTAATGACTAATGATGGCAGCAGCAGCAGGAGGCATCTGGCAGGACCACGGCAGCAGCACAACCACACACGTCACGCTGTCCAGGCACCGCTGTGATATGAGTTAATCTGAGAGACAGTGGAGCACAAAGGCTCCGGAGAAGAAGCCGCGTTAGTGACATCCAGAATGGCCGAGTTAGCAAGATGCAGTAATAGGACACGAGAGAGAGAGAGAAGGAGAGAAGGTGCCCGGTGTATTATAGGGGGTCCCTTCGGCAGACTAGGCCTAAGTCAGCCTAACTAGGGGCTGGTACAGGGCAAGCCTGAGCCAGCCCTAACTATAAGCTTTATCAAAGTGGAAAGTCTTAAGTCTAGTCTTAAATGTGGAGACGGTGTCTGCCTCCTGGACCGTAACAGGAAGATGATTCCACAGGAGAGGAGCCTGATAGCTGAAGGCTCTGGCTCCTGATCTACTTTTGGAGACTTTAGGGACCACGAGTAACCCTGCGTTCTCAGAGCGCAGTGTTCTGGTGGGATAATATGGCACTATGAGCTCTCTAAGATATGACGGAGCTTGACCATTTAGAGCTTTATAAGTAACAGTAGGATTTTAAATTTAATTCTGGATTTTACAGGGAGCCAGTGCAGCGAAGCTAAAACAAGAGAAATATGATCTCGTTTCTTAGTTCCTGTTAGTACATGTGCTGCTGCATTCTGAATTAGCTGGAGAGTTTTTAAGGACTTAATAGAGCTACCTGATAATAGAGAGTTACAGTAATCCAGCCTAGAGGTAACAAAAGCGTGGACCTGCATTTTTCTGCATCTTTTCGGGTCAGGATAGGCCTAATTTTCGCAATATTACACAGATGAAAAAATGCAGTCCGTGAGTGGGACTCTACTCAGTCGACTCAGCCTCTGTCCCACTATATCCAGTCCACTCAGCCTCTCTTTTCCACTAAAACCAGTTCACTCAGTCTCTCAGTTCCACTACAGCCAGTCCACTCAGTCTTGTTGTCCCATTATAACCAGCCCACTCAAACTCTCTGTCCCACTATATTCAGTCCACTCAGCCTCTCTGTCCCTCTATATCCCGTCCACTCAGCCTCTCTGTCCCACAATATCCAGTCCACTCAGATTCTTTGTCCCACTATAACCAGACCACTCAGTCTCTCTGTCCCCCTTTATTAAGTCGACTCAGCCTCTCTGTCCCACTATAACCAGTCCACTCAGACTCTCTGTCCAACTATAACCTGTCCACTCAGCCTCTCTGTCCCATCATATCCAGTCCACTCAGCCTCTCTTTCCCACCATTTCCAGTCCAGTCAGTATCTCTGCCCCACTATAACCTTTCCCCTCAGCCTCTCTGTCCCTCTATAACCACTCCACTCTGTCTCGCTTTCCCAGAATTTCACTTTCAACATTACAAAAGAGTTGCAAAAGGACTCCCGCACACTGTCTGACTTGCAATATATAATTTATTTGCGACGTTTCGGTACTAGATCTTCATCAGGCACCTTCTTTTTTTTTTTTTTTGCCTTATGAAGTTCTTGTACCAAAACATCGCAAATAAATTATATATTGCAAGTTAGTGCGGGAGTCCTTTTGCAACTTTCTGGTCTTCTCTCTCCAACACACCTGTCTTGTTTAATAGATGTGCGAAGTGTTTCCTTTGTTCAACATTACAAAATAGAAAATCACAAGGCGGAAGCACCAAACTTTCTCCAGTACTTCCTGTCAAATCAACTGCAATATTTATTTAAATGGACGCAAAAGCACAACTACAACAATCCCTGGCTTGACTTAGAACAAAATCAATGCAAAACAACCTCAATTGCAGACCTCCACTTCCTACCACAATCAATCAAAAAACTGACTTACTGTAAGAATACCACAATCCACACTAACCAACAAAATCACCAAATCATCATTTGCACCGTACAGATACAGCCCAACCTGGCACAACCCGGACTTTCAGCTTTTCAACACCCCGATTTACTTTCCATCATGGCATCAAAAAGGAATCACTCATCTCCAACACCTGTTTCAAAATTATCAATTCATATCTTTCAATGCATTAATCTGGGAATTAGGGGTTGGGAGAGACGAGTTCCTCCACTACCAACAATTAAAATCTATAATTAAATCCAAAATTAACATCACCAGCAACACACTACAGCCATCCAAACTAAGGAATGAGATTATGGAAATCCAAAACTCAAAAGAAGTCACCTGAAAACTTAATAAACTTATATCCATTTCAGACACTTTCATAACACTAAAAAAAGAAAATGACCTGGTTCTCTCTCCCAACCCCAACTTCTACAAATCAATAACAACATCTTTTCTATGACCACTAACACAAATTTACAAATTATACAATATAAAACCATCCACAGAACCCACATCACTCAGAGGAAAATGTTAAAAATGAGATTGGCTGACACAGACACCTGCTCACAATACACACAGGGCAGCACAGATGATTATCTGCATGCCACTTGGGTCTGTCAGCCAGTTCACTCCTTCTGGACAGCAGTCACTGAGAAACTCACCACTACTCTGCCTCCTAGGAGATATCACACAAGTAGCCCTCCAGACTAATCACAAAAACCCATTACACATCTCTCTAACTATCGCCAAGAAAGTAATCTTTCAAAACTGGAAATCGAAAAAATCCACTCCACTGGCTCAACTCTCACCAAATACATTTCAATTGAAAGAATGACCGTTCACACAACAAACAATATATCAGTCTTTAATGAAAGCTGGAATAAATTTTTAACTCATCTCAACCCCAAACAGTACCTACCAATAAACCAAAGCCACGTACATGACCACAGGTCTTTGCCATGATAACCATCTTTCAAATAGCACAATACACCCAACCATACACACAAGCATACTGTATCTATATTGATTTATTTATTTTTTTGTTTATTTGTTGTCTTTTGACAATTGACAAGTGGCTTAACCTCACACACCTCATCCCTCTCCTCGCATCACTGCAGCCTGTGATTGCATTACCTTTCTCCTTCAGCAGCTCTTTCCAGCTGGGAAAGGCTACGCCGATGTTGACCCTCATTTTTTGAATTCGCCAGTCACGTTGCCCTTTTGATTCCCTTTTGCGCTTCCTTGGCGACGAGAATTCCATCTCCCGTGATGCTGCATATGCATGATCCTGCATTATGCTCAAAGAGTGGGACTTTGTTGTGCTGCAGTAGTGCAGGCTTTCAAATTTGCTGGTGCAGTAGCGTAGTAGAAATGCCCCTTACTCCTCTCCTTCAGCTTCTCAGTCACGCAGCGCTGGCCTTGCTCTCAACGAAAATGCAGAAGGTGGGGCTGTATGTCCCTTGCTGGCGGATGTATTTTCAAGATGGCGAAACGTTATGGAACCCCTCAGACCACCTGCACAATGTACAAACAAATCTGAAATTCTAGAATAAGTCAGATTATTGGTGGAGGTAATAGTATGCCAATGATGACATATTTATGAATGCAGACATCAATTTTTGACAATAAACAATTGAAAATGTTACACAATGTCCCTTTAAGAAACCATTGAAATACACAACATAGCAAAGTTGATTGTTGACTTCATCAAGGTGAGTAAACACCCTCCAGAGGGTCTGGGGGTTGCCCACGAATGATGTCAGATCTCATTTAACAATAATTAAAAACTGAAAAAAAAAAAAAAAAAAAGAAACGGAAGAAGAAAAAAATATAAAATTGGATTTTTCATTGTGTTCTGGGAGGATTCCAACTTAGTACTGTGCTTAGGGTTTGCTCCCACAGTGCCAGTTCTGGTGCCAGCCGCTACCTCTGTCACAACCATGCGCGCAGATGGCACTGGGGACCGGGGGGACATGTCCCCCCCAGATTTATAGTGACCCCGATCCGCCCCCCCCCCCACTGTCACCCCCACACATAGGTAAAAAAAGAGGATCAATGTTCTGTTAGTTAGGCTAACTTACATTGCAGCACAAAGTTGAAATGGCAGCGGCAGTAGCCTTGTCAGTGATCAATCCACATTACACCGATTCAAGAAGGGGAAAGGCTGGAGCAGATCCTTGCTGAGTTGGGAAAGCAAGTTGTTCAATTTACCACGTAATTCTCGGTTAATAACGCTGCACAGCTGATCCACTGATAGCCCGGTGTTTGTGCTACAACTAATGGTGCAGTCAGTTGTACTCGTAAGTCGGAGTTTTGAAATCGGAAAAGCATTGAAATCTAGCATCTACAATCATAAACGTTGGGGTTTTCGTTTCATTTCATTAACTGTCCTTTTTTTTTTTCGAATAACATGTTCCATGTCCCAGTTTTAAACTGGGAAGCGTTCAGTTCGGAGGTTATGTTGTTCAGAGCTCCAGGTTCCGACTTCCAATGTAAATGTAACGCACCATAAGGCACGGGGGTCCTAAAAGGAGCTGGTAGCTGTGCCTGTGCCTGTAGCGGTAACCATAGTGATCATATACAACTGTCTAATGACTGAGCTGGTGATTTTTCTGCCACGTGAAGCCAGAGAAGAAAGAAAAATAATCACAGCATTTTTTTCAAGAACCAAAAGATGTAAATATCCTATGCCTGTTGCCTGTTGACTTTCCCAGATGTGGCAAATATTTGTTTTGTAATGTTGAGTAGCTAGTCTGACAATAATAAGAAGGCATTTGGACTTACCTGAAGTAGGCTAAATGTAAAATAACAGCATTCTAGGTTGTAGGTGAATATCTTTAATGTTATTATTTTTATGTATAATGTTATTTTAGTAAGCAGCAACTGTTAACTGAAATTTCATTTCACATCATGTATGTAGGCTTTACTTATTTTTACTTATGTGAATCTGTTGTTTAAACTTCTGTTTTCATACACATTGGTATGTTTATAATCATTTACATGAAGGCACGAGTGTGAATCATTTCAATTTTATTTTATTATTAATTTTTGCACATTCTTTGCTTTTTTCTCAGAATACAGTTAAAGTTTCTGTGCTGAGATTCTTCATCCTGCTGAGATCAGCAAATGTTTAAATAAAACATATGCAGAAGGCATGAAGTTTTGGTGCATGATTGACATACCAGACAAATAACAGTTTAATGTATGGCTAGTGTTGATCAGGTAGGCCTTTGTTTACCAATGTTCATTCAGTCAGAAAACTCACGATTCTAATGTTCATTGCAGCTTCAGTACATATATATATATATGTATATATATATATATATATGTACACAAAATAACTAATTGAGTTGGGATCATTTGCTGACAGCTTGGTCCCCCCCAGTTCAAAAATCCCATCTGCGCCCCTGGTCAGAACCACCCCCCACTCCCCACCTCCAACCGCCCACCAAATATCTCCCTCTCTCTGTCCCTCTCCCTCTCTCTCTCACACAAACATACTCACACACACTCATACACAGGTGCATGCGCACACTCACGCATGCACGCACGCACGCACGCACACACACACACACACACACACACACACACACACGCTTGCTTGTAGTTATCCATCGAAGCCGATGATGACGTCCACTTCTGTCTTTAACGGTGGGTTTTTTGGTGGCTGTATAGTCCTATCCTGGATCCACAGGTCCTGTTGCAGGTGGGGCAGGTGTATGTAGTAGTGGTGTTACTGGCAATCATTGGTGTATTGTTTCTTCTGTGTCTTCTTTGCTGCCTCCTGGCTGTCCTCTCCTCCTCTTTTTTTTCTTTTTCTTTTTTACCTGTCTGCATTAGTCTTCGTAGCTTAGCGCCACAAAAGGGTGTATGCTTTTTATGAAGACTGATGCACTGTTAGTCTTGCAGTCAAGTATTTTATACCCATACTGTGCGTAATTGTGACCATCACTCACCCTCCATGGAGACTAGCCTATCAGCCTTTATTGGAAAAACTTCCTAATATGAGCCAAAGAGGGCCGTGATACACCATAGTGTATCAAGGGGAAGTAAGGGACAAGCAGGGGGGATTGAGGGACAGTCAATCAATCAATCAATCAATTTTATTTATAAAGCCCAATATCACAAATCACAATTTGCCTCACAGGGCTTTACAGCATACGAGGTGCTTAAGTCCTGAGTTATATAGCGACAGTGCATGCGGAGAAGAAGGAGACAAAAAAAAAAAACAAACAGAGGAGAAACAGTCAGTGTAGCTGATGTATTGTGGCCTTGAGGTTGTTGTGCTCCATACAGATTACCAAAAATAAACAAATAAATGTATAATAAAGAAAAGAAAAACAAAACAAACAAACAAAAAAACAACACAACAAAAAAAAACAAAAGAGAAGTCTATACTGAACACCAGAAATGTGAGAGTCCTGGTGGTGGAGGAAAGCCCGATTGTGGAGAAGAGTTGCCAGAGCAGTGTGGTAGGTTTGAGAAGCAACTGAGCCCCTTTTGAGTGATCCCATCGGTTCTTTGCGATGCGTCACGGAGCTGAAGTATCGAACATGCATGCGTGTATTTGAACCCTCCCAATGTGTTTATGAGAACCATCACGAGGGTCCAGGGTCAGTGTCCCAGCCCAGCGGGGGAACGCGGCCGGCAAGGCACCCCAAGGCTGCAGGAGCGCCCAGACCCCACGCCCAGGGAGCTGCAGAGACCGCGGGACACCATGCAGGCCCAAGGACCCAGGGCGGCAATGGCCAGCACCCCCAGAGAGCCAGAGACGCACCCCAGATGGGCGGGGCAGGAAGGCCAGAACTTTGGCAGGAACCCCCACCTGCCACAGTGCCATGCCCCCAACCCCCCCCCCCCCCCCCCCCCCCCCACACACACACCATGAGTGTGAATGTGAGTACCCCTAAATGTGATGTGGTGCATTAAAATTGAGGGACATAGGAGACAGGTGGGGGCAAGGCTGATGGCTGCAGTACACTGCTGTCCTGCAGCCTGTGCAGCCATAAGGCCCCTGGAACCTGTCCCCATCTCTCCTCCTCAAGTACTTGGGTCCTGTCTAGGCACCACATCTAGGTGTTTCGGTCACCAACCATGCTCTCCAAAACCCCGGGCTTGATGCTGCACTTCTTAAGTGCTGTTTTCAGCTGGTCTTTATACCGCTTCTTCTGCCCTCCCACAGAGCGTTGGCCTTGGTGTAGCTGGCCATAGAGCACTCTGCGCAGCAGCCGGTTCTGGGGCATCCTTAGAACATGCCCCAGCCATCGTAGCTGGTGATGGGTGATGGTGGCCTCAATGCTTTTGCAGCCCGTTCACCTGAGGATCTCAGTGTGAGGCACTCTGTCAGGCCAGGTGACCCCTACGATGCGCTGAAGGCAGCGGATGTGAAACTGCTCCAGGGACTTCAAATGGTGACTGTAGGTGACCCAGGCTTCACAACTGTAGAGAAGGGTAGTGATACAAACAGCTTGCTAGACCGATACTTTTGTGTGGAGATGTAGATTATTGTTTTGAAAGACCCGGCGCCTGAGTCTTCCAAAGGCAGCAGACCCTTGTTGGATTCTGTTCTGGACCTCATTGTCAATGCTATTGTCTTCACAAAGGATGCTTCCCAGGTATGTGAATGATGGTACGACAGACAGTTGTTTATCAGCAACAGTGAAGACAGGTGGTGTGGGTGGAATGTTGGTACTCCACTAGCAAACTACCTCTGTTTTGGTGGTGTTGATGGTCAAACCCATCCTGCTGTATGCCTTTACTGCTGCATCAAGGACATCCTGGAGGTCTTCTGGAGTGTGAGCCACAAGAGCGCAGTCATCTGCATACTGCAGCTGAAGGATCCTTACTCTGTGCAGCTTGGTGGTTGCTTGCAGCCTCCTGATGTTGAAAAGGTTGCCATCTAGCCTGTAGGCTACTGACACCCCGCTGTTGTGCTCGATTTCCTTATGGAGAAGCTGGGTGACACATATGAGGAAGATGTTAAAGAGCACTGGGGCAAGTACACACCCCTGCCTGACCCCAGTGCACACAGGGAAGGAGGCAGACTCTTGTCCTCCTATTGTCACCCAAGCATTCATACCATCATGGAATTGTCGGAGGATGTTGATGAACTTGTTAGGGCATCCAAACTGGAAAAGGATGTCCCACAAGAGGTCTCTTTGCACAGTGTCAAAAGCTTTGGAGAGATCAACAAAGGCCATAAACAGGTTCTGGTGTTGTTCCCTGCACTTTTCCTGAAGTTGCCGGGCTGTGAAGACCATGATGACCGTGCTTCTGGGAGTAATGACTCTGTGATGGTGTTAATCAGCCTCTGCAACATCACCTTGGCCAGGACCTTACCAGCAACAGCAAGGAGTGAAATGCCCCTATGGTTGTCACAGATGGTCTTGTCACCCATGTTCTTGTATATGGTGACAATATTGGCATCTCTCCATTGTTGTGGGATGTATTCATCGGCCCAGACCTTGGTAATGTATTGGTGTATCGCTCTAGTGCAGAGATAGCGTCTGTGCTTCAGCAGCTCTGCTGGGATATTGTCAGTGCCGGGAGATTTGTTGTTCTTCAGTGATCGGATAACTGACAGAACCTCACGGAAGGTTGGGGATTGACTGAGGTTATCAGTCAGGGGAAGTTCAGGCAGTTGATCCAGGATGGTATGGTCTGCATCAGAGTCTTGGTTTAGCAGGGTATTAAAATGTTCAGCCCACCTCTCCAGTATACTGCTCCGGTCTTTTAAGAGTCTGGTCCCATCTGCTGTTTTCAGGGGAGTGATGCAGTGGCTAAATGGCCCATTGATAGATTTGACTGCGTTATAGAAGTTGTAAATGTCATTTCTGTCAGCAGATGACTGGATCTCCTGTGCCTTTTCCATCCACCACCTGTTCTGCATGGTCCGCAAGGTCCTCTGCACTTCTCTTCTAGCTCTCTGCCATTGCTGTCTGGCGGTGCTCGATGAGGGGTTTTTCAGGGTCACCTGGTGTGCTTTGTGCATGGTGTTCAGTGAGTTAGGGATGGTGTCTGAGTTATTGTCAAACCAGTCTTGGTGGTTCTTGCCCTTGTAGCCGATTGTGTGAGCTGCTGCTTCAAGAAGGGCTGAGCTGATAGAGGTTCATTGCTGGTCAGTGGCATTCTCACCACTCAAGATGAGTTCAAGCTCGCCAAGTTTCTCAGCCAGGGGACTCATTCCATGCAGTGATGTCTTCCAGACGGGCACAGTCTAGGCATATCCGACAGGGTCCATGTTTCCACAGGGGGGATGGTGCACTCTCATGTGTACTTTGGCCATAAACATACGGTGGTCTGTCCAGCATTCTGCACCTCTTATGGCCAGGGTTATGAGAACGTCTCTGATGTCACAACGTCTCACAATAATATAGTCAAACAGGTGCCAGCATTTGGTGTGTGGGTGCGGGTGTGGGTGTGTGTGAGTGTGGGTGCATCCATGATGTTTTGTATTTGGTCTTCTGCTGGAAGATGGTGTTGGTTATGGTCAGGCTGTGCTCAGAGCAGAGGGTGAGTAACCTCATACCATTTGAGTTTGCCTGTCCAACCCCGTGCCTGCCAAGAACTCCTCTCCATAACCCGATCCCTCCTCTGTTAGCGACACTTCATCAAGGAGCCTGGTTTCACTGAGTGCAGCGATGTCGATGTTATAGCGCCTCAGTTCAGCCGCAACCAGTGCTGCTCTTCTATGGGGCCTCTCAGTCCTGCCATAGGAGTCCAGGACGGTCCTGATGTTCCACGTTGCCAGTTTCATGTTGTAAGACTTGTCTTGGGGCACCCAGTTACTGCATTAGACCGCGAGGAGGTACTGCAGGAGTCTTGGTGGTGGAGAGGCTGTGTACTGGCGGAAGAGACTTATGTTCTCGGCTCCTCTTTTCACCCTCTGTTAGGGGGCTAACCAGCGGCAGTAGCTGAAAGCAGAGAGTTGCAAGCAGAAGGCAGCATGCAGCATGCACTAACTATGAGCACTTCTACCCTACTGCACTAGACGCTTCACACACACCCTGTATCACGCTTCATACACACTCACACACAGGTGCGCATGCACACACACACACACACACACACCTATCTATATACTCAGGTCTGCTGCCTCCACCTCTCTTTCTGCTTTTCCATCAGTTTGGACATGAGTAGTTTTTGTTTTGTTTTTTTGTTTGTTTGTGTTTGTCTTTCTGTTTTTCTTCTATGTCCTCAACATTTCACTTTGGCTTAGT
This sequence comes from Epinephelus lanceolatus, assembly GCF_041903045.1. Lineage (NCBI taxonomy): Eukaryota > Metazoa > Chordata > Actinopteri > Perciformes > Serranidae > Epinephelus > Epinephelus lanceolatus. The sequence goes on along the minus strand of NC_135737.1, from coordinate 2,831,966 downwards.
TTATATTGTATGTCTCTGCCTAATCTTGTCTATTTTCTTCTGTCTGCTTATATGTCCTGTGCTTGTCTTCACTTGTGGTCACTGCATTACACATTTAAAAAAAAAAAAAACTTCCACCACTGCCAAATTTAGAGTCAGATTGGCCAAACAGCTCCTGCTTACTTATATACTTTGGAACTCATTACATGCACTAATACAGTATGTGTGTCTTATTAACAACTCTCATTTACCAGAGACATTAAAGGAAATCAAACATTTTGCCTAGCTAAGTTTAGGATTGTCGGGAATAGAATGATTTTATGTGTTTTACTATAAGTTGTGTTTCACTATATAAGTTTTAGATGTGTGAACAATGAGAATACTGAGATGATTTCAGGTGATCTGAATGTGTTTGCTTTGCAGAAGTGGAGAAGTACAGGAGAGGAAGAGACATGAAGTCTGAGGAGCACATACCGCAATGCTTAGATAATTAGTTTCATATATGGTAAAAAGAATAGAAAGTGATGTACAGATAGTAAGGTACAGCGCGTGTAGGGAGTTGTGTTGTTCTCTTGTCTTTCAAAACAGGAACCACGCCCCCACCGTCAGCGGGAAGGAGTCAGATTAACACGAGGCAGGGGCGTGGTGTGGCGAAGGAGGAAGTGGAACCGCCAATGAGAAGAGGACAACGCCTCGCATGCACAGTGACTCATGTGACGTTTAAATACACTGGGTCAGGAAAAGATAGTTAGTCAGACTTCGTGAACTGGCACACTTTGTTGCTTGTCAGGGAAAGAAGTTGAGACCCAGAGCTCTGTAATTTTATTCCTTTACTGCTTAATAAACTACATTAACAGACCAAATATCTTCTCCTATTGCTTCATTAAAGAACACGCAGGACTGAGCTCACACATAGCACACTGGAGAGTAGGACGAGCCTTGAGTCCAACAGGATTTAAGTACAATAGCAATAGCTGTTTGAGTTCTACATGGAAAAGATTTCTATATTGGCTGTTCAAATTCTTGTATCAATCTTCAAAGTAGACATCCAAGTAGACAAAGTAGATCAATCAGTTTTTCATCAATTGCATAGCGTAACATTTACAAGCCATATTATGCAGGTAGCAGCAGTGGAGGTTAGGGGCTGAGAAAAAAACGACAATTACCATTTACTCTGGAACTATAATGCAACTTATAATAGATGCACAGGTATGAAAATAAGGATTATTATATTTATATGGAATTAGTTTTCAGTTATAAAGTCTGATCAAATCACTCTGCCTTAAATTTAGTTGCTTTTACAACTATTCTGTCTTTCTTATTACACTTTGTTAAAAAAAACCCTATTATTGTTTCTCAACAATAACATTTGACACTGACTGCTCCTTTTTATTACTCTTTCACCTCCAAAGGTGATGTTAATTGCATATTAGAAATAGCCAAACAGTAAATAACAAGGTCCATTTACGTGTTTCCTGAAGTACATCAAAAGAGCAGCAAAATACACAATACAGTCAAATAGGGAGGCTGGAGGGCAATTTAGAAATTTTAAAAAGTGGTAACAACAGTTACAGGGTACAGAGATACCTCAAACCTTAAACCCACTTAACGTGCCGGTGGGTCAGCAGTTACCTTTCCTGTGTAACCAAACCTTGTTCAGAGCTACAGAACTATAATCCAGTGGAAACTCCCAAATACGTAATTTTAGCATGTGTAAATGTGTATTTGATTGAATAACCTCAAAGCAACTTCTTGGGAAACAAAAAGGGAAGTTTGAACATCCAGGGGTTTATGTAAACTACAGTCAATACACACGTTATTCAGAGAGCTGGGGAATTTAAGTAAACAACACTTCTTCAACAGAGACCGGAACAGCGTTAAGACAATGAGTAAACAGCTGAAGACAGCTTTTATCTTTATTATTATACTATATTAATATATAGTACCACTTGTCAGCGCTGTGTGTTCAGTATACTTATGGAAGAAAGAATTGTTTCGAAGAATTTAATCAATATCCAAGTATTACAGTAGAAAAAAAAATCATATTACTAATAAGAAATCAGTGGGACTAGAAGAATTACAAAGAAAAACAATGAAAGACTAACAGTCTTTCAAGCTGTCTTCAGCTGTGTTGTGTACTGTAGGTGTACTGTTTTACTGTGTTCCTGTTCTGGTGCTACTTTTGCTAAAACAGCACTTTTTCACTCCATGGGTCAGTCGCTTGCATGATTACTCCACAAGCAGGTCAGGGTCAAAGATGCAGTTAATCTATTACACAATCTTTGGAGGCACTATGATTAATTATAACTCATCAGTGTGAAAAACACTGTATTTTTAGGGGTTCAACCCTATTGTTTTTGTCCTGTTTCATTATTAGGGGCTCAAGCCCGAAGGGTGAAACCCTATTGTTTTTGTCCTGTTTTATTAGAGGTTTAAGCCCAAAGAGCCTTCACTGTTTATATATCCTAATGATGGCATATATGTACTTGAAATGTAAACAGTGAAATGCATTTTTGATTTCGCAATCATTTTCTGAAACTTTTGAGAACATTTTTGCTCCAAAGCCACTGCTGATTTATGACCCTGCCTGGAGGAGGCAGAGCATAGCTCCCTTTGTTTTGCAGTCTGCAGTATTTAATTGTGTTTCTCCACAATAGTGTAGCATATCTGCAGCCTCACTGCAGTGTTCATTTTGATAGTAATTTGGGTTTGATTTATTTTTGTTTTGTTTCATTTGGAAGTTGTTCAATTCCAAATTCAGTACTTTGTACAGTATGTTTGTCTGTCTCTGTTCTGATGACATTATACGATACGTCCAAAGAAAATGAGTTTTTCCAGTGTAACTGTTTTTTTTTTTCCTGTGTAAAAAAGTAAATAATCGCCATCCCTTTCCTCTCTAAATGTCAAATCCAGGAAGTTATTGGAATGATTATTAGATTTTACAGATGCTTTTATCCAAAGCCATTTTGAAACGTAGAAATCCTGTTTTATACAGCAGATTTAGCTTTGGTTTATACTGTTGCCAGCCAGCTGTATGTTTGATCAAGGGACACAAACAGTTTAATGTCCCTCCTCCAAAGCTTTGAACCCACAGCTTGCCCTTTTGGCCCAGTCCTCAAGCCTCCCACTCTTAAAGCAGTGCCCACTGTTTCTAATCCATCTGTGAGTGTTGTGGTCTTCTGGCCTCCTGTTCACAATTAATCATTTTTATGAAGGAATAAAAGAAAGAATACTTGAAACACCTTAGCAATGTTTATTATCCTTTACTTCTACTAATGCACAGTGTCACCCTGTGCTTGTGGCACATGGATGGTAGTCTGATGTAACCCCCCAGCCTCTTTTTGTCCTTTCCATGGCAGATCGTCCTGCATGTGGCTCAAATCAGAATCATACACTAATTGACTATTTACGGGGCTTGGGAAAATCCCTAATGGACTTGATATTAAATCCCCCTCAGATATTTTAAGTGTCTTTTTGGAGTGCCTGGCTGAAAAAACAGGCTCTCTTTTTTACAAGATGGCCAAGCTAAGCTTGTCAGTGTGTCGGAATGGGCCAACCAAGCCCAGGCGGCTGTTAGATGGGATTATGGGACGACAGTAGGGAAGGGCAGTGCAACGCAGGGGAGAGAGGAATGGCCAGATCTCCATTCAATGACTTCCAGATGGACTGCAGGCCCAGGTTCTCTCACTGTAGATACATACTCAGCTTGGTTAACTTGTGCTCCATACGGGACTTAAACTTGGCTTCTTTATAATGAGATTGACTGGAGTTTTATGTGGAAAGTTAGATAACATAAATTTCATTATGCCTGCCTGGCCCTTTAAAGCACTATTAAGGCTTTGAATAAAATAACTTAGACTATTAAACTGAACTCAGGGATCTTTGGTATAAACTTATGTTACTTTTTCTTTTAATGTCAAGAGTTATTTACTTAAAACCTTTACTGCTGTTTTGGACAATATTTCAACATTGCAAAATTATCAATAACTATTCCTATATATATATATATATATACAGTACAGGCCAAAAGTTTGGACGCACCTTCTCATTCAATGCGTTTTCTTTATTTTCATGACTATTTACATTGTAGATTCTCACTGAAGGCATCAAAACTATGAATGAACACATGTGGAGTTATGTACTTAACAAAAAAAGGTGAAATAACTGAAAACATGTTTTATATTCTAGTTTCTTCAAAATAGCCACCCTTTGCTCTGATTACTGCTTTGCACACTCTTGGCATTCTCTCGATGAGCTTCAAGAGGTAGTCACCTGAAATGGTTTTCCAACAGTCTTGAAGGAGTTCCCAGAGGTGTTTAGCACTTGTTGGCCCCTTTGCCTTCACTCTGCGGTCCAGCTCACCCCAAACCATCTCGATTGGGTTCAGGTCCGGTGACTGTGGAGGCCAGGTCATCTGCCGCAGCACTCCATCACTCTCCTTCTTGGTCAAATAGCCCTTACACAGCCTGGAGGTGTGTTTGGGGTCATTGTCCTGTTGAAAAATAAATGATCGTCCAACTAAACACAAACCGGATGGGATGGCATGTCGCTGCAGGATGCTGTGGTAGCCATGCTGCTTCAGTGTGCCTTCAATTTTGAATAAATCCCCAACAGTGTCACCAGCAAAACACCCCCACACCATCACACCTCCTCCTCCATGCTTCACAGTGGGAACCAGGCATGTGGAATCCATCCGTTCACCTTTTCTGCGTCTCACAAAGACATGGCAGTTGGAACCAAAGATCTCAAATTTGGACTCATCAGACCAAAGCACAGATTTCCACTGGTCTAATGTCCATTCCTTGTGTTTCTTGGCCCAAACAAATCTCTTCTGCTTGTTGCCTCTCCTTAGCAGTGGTTTCCTAGCAGCTATTTGACCATGAAGGCCTGATTCGCGCAGTCTCCTCTTAACAGTTGTTCTAGAGATGGGTCTGCTGCCAGAACTCTGTGTGGCATTTATCTGGTCTCTGATCTGAGCTGCTGTTAACTTGCAATTTCTGAGGCTGGTGACTCAGATGAACTTATCCTCAGAAGCAGAGGTGACTCTTGGTCTTCCTTTCCTGGGTCGGTCCTCATGTGTGCCAGTTTGGTTGTAGCGCTTGATGGTTTTTGCGACTCCACTTGGGGACACATTTAAAGTTTTTGCAATTTTCCGGACTGACTGACCTTCATTTCTTAAAGTAATGATGGCCACTCGTTTTTTTTTAGTTAGCTGATTGGTTCTTGCCATAATATGAATTTTAACAGTTGTCCAATAGGGCTGTCGGCTGTGTATTAACCTGACTTCTGCACAACACAACTGATGGTCCCAACCCCATTGATAAAGCAAGAAATTCCACTAATTAACCCTGATAAGGCACACCTGTGAAGTGGAAACCATTTCAGGTGACTACCTCTTGAAGCTCATGGAGAGAATGCCAAGAGTGTGCAAAGCAGTAATCAGAGCAAAGGGTGGCTATTTTGAAGAAACTAGAATATAAAACATGTTTTCAGTTATTTCACCTTTTTTTGTTAAGTACATAACTCCACGTGTTCATTCATAGTTTTGATGCCTTCAGTGAGAATCTACAATGTAAATAGTCATGAAAATAAAGAAAACGCATTGAATGAGGTGTGTCCAAACTTTTGGCCTGTACTGTATATATATATATATATATATATATATATATATATATATATATATATATATATGTATATTAATACCTATATCAACACTGTTTTTAGAGAAAGTATCAAACTTTGTTACATGTTCTTTACAGATTAAGTTGGCCCCAGCAACAGTCCAGTTCTGCTTTCTCATGTTAAAAGCTGAAGCAAAGGAGATTTTTGTGAAAATTCTTGTTCATTTTGGCACCATTATTTTGTAACAGCCACATTTAGAATATGACCTGTGTGTAAATCCGTGCACTGTATCCTATGTTGTCATTACTGTATTTACTCATTCAGATGAATGCCATTCCAAGAAAAATGTTGTAGGACCCTGAAAATGATCTTGCAATTGTGCACACTACACAGGGTCAGTGTGTAGAGAGAAGCAGTCAGAGCTACAGGCTACAGTGAGGCTAAAAACAGAGTTCATATGACGTTTTTCAAAACAACTTTTTATGTCATGGCTTCAGGACACTTGGATCACTATGGATGAGCAGTATGGAGATACTTTGTGGATTCAATTTTGTGTTCTTGGACGTTAGTCTGGGGCACCGTCTGCCATTAGGTGTGCTAGCCGATCTCCGCAAGTGATGTGAGGACTCTAAAACTTCACCAGGGCCTCAATTGGCATATGGGTGAGTGGATAATGGCTGAATTTTCATTTTTGGGTGCACTATCCCTTTAAATGTGTTCTAAATCACTCGTGTTACCCATTACACAGTGATTAATATTTATTTCACAATGGTTCTAATGGGTTACAGTTAATGTTGTTGTAGAAGACATTTTGCACCATGAGTTAAGTCTTATGCAGAATTAGTGACCACCCACCTGTGTATATTTTTATGGTTCAATGATATTAGAAAAGAAAATTGTAAAATGTTTATTCAATGTTTTTATGTTCATATAACATAGAATTAAATGATCAAACAACAACAACAAAAATAGTTTATTAAACTGACATAACATCCTGTCAGACAAGGGTCATGTGACACTTTAAATGCTCATTTATGCTCAGCGTTAAATACGGATCCGGATCCGGATCCGGACGGAGCCTTCTGTCCGTGCTCCGCATTCATTTCGTCCGTATTTCTGCACGTCCCCATAAAGCTTACGGATACGGGCCAAACGGAGCAGTACCACCGGGAACCGTGGGGGCAGTGTTGCTATCACTACCCGATATGTAGCTCTAGTGATATATTGGTAAAGGGCGCATGGAAGTATGTGGGCAGTGACGGTAACATCGTTTGAAACGGACGTATACATTTTCGTACGTAAAGGGAGCATAAATGAGCCTTTACTGTGTGTCTGGGGTACTCAAAACTTCATGTTACTGCATTATACTAAATGAAAAGTTTTGAATGCAAACTGTTTCCAAAAATATTTTAAGTTGAGTGAGTGAATTGTGGTTTACAGTGTACATGTTGTATGGAAAAACTATGGACAACTGGACAAGCAATGTACATAACCATGACCTTTGAAAATGTAACGGGTATAGAGTGAACCCAATTGCAGCACAAATGAACCAGGTTTCTTGTATTAACAGTCTTTATTCAGCAGGTTAAAGCAGGAACACAGCTAACCAGAATATGCAGCAGAACAGAGCAGGTGAGTATGGCAGGATTAGAACCCGGGTCTCCCACGTGCCAGACAAGCAAGTTACCACAGGACCAACGGGGCAGGCAGGGAGGGCATGGGGCTCGTGAGCAGGTAATTGTCCAAAAGTTCTCAACAGCCTCAAAGAGTGTGGTGGAGGGGAAATGGCACAAACTCACTGCTGATGGAACTCTTACTGGAAAGTGGTTCAGATGAGGGCTGGGTGTGGATCCGGACCTTGAGACGGGAGTTGACAGGGCTGACGGCACCAGAGGAGGTGAACTGGCAAGGTGTCAGCCAGCCACAGGCAGACGAGGAACAGAAAACAGGCAGGCAATACTTGTAGTCGGGGACAGAAGGCTGGTGGATTTACCGGGGCTGAGACATGAAGCAAAGGTCGGAGGCAAATCGGGTCAATACCAGGTAAGCAGTCCGGGAACAAGTGCTGGAGAGTCAGGCATGAGAGCGAAGACAATCTGGCAAAGAATGAGTGGAGTGAAGCTGCATATATACTGGCTTGATTGGAGATGGTGAGCAGGTGACAGCAGCAGGTGTAAGCAGTTAAGCTGATGAGGCGTGTGGCTAAGCAGCAGGGCAAGAGAGGGGCAGAGCAGACTGTGACAGAAAAAAGCGATGTTTGGAGACTTATTCAAATTAAGTGGCAACTTCGTCACCATAGAGCTCTTTAGCATTAATATGTTAAGTTAGAAGAGAAAGTTACACTTAAATGCTCAGCTTTGGCAAGTTATTGTTTCCATGATTACAGACAAACATAACATACTGTGTATTTATAGGTCCTGACAAAGCTTTCTGTAAGTTTGTAATATTAATCTCAATTCATCTCACCCAGCAGAATTCATTTGATTTATTTTCACTCTGATATAAGTTTAGGCTGGTGTGTTTATTTGGAATAAAGTCTTTACTATTTTTGTTTAGGGTATGTTCACTAAGAAAGACCATGCCAATGGAGTTATAGATTGCAATTAGTTTATTACATATTATGAATGATGGAGATGAAGGTTGAGGGATGGAGGGATGGGAGTCAAGGGAAGTAGGGATGAGAATCAAGAGATGTGGGATGAAGGGATGAGGGGATGTAGAGACAGAGGAGGGTGGGGGGAAGGTTGGGAGAATTAGGGTTGCAGACGAGTGGAGGGTAGAATTGATGATGGTTCGGTGTCGGTTGAAGGGAGGAGAGTGCAACGGAACCAGGGGAGTTGAGACAGAGTGGAGTCATCTCTTCGCTCGCTCTACTAAAGATAGAGTCCCCAAGAGAAACGTCATGATGAAAGGTGCGTATGGGTGTTTCTGGTGTCGTTAAGATCATTGTAGATGTAGGTGAGGTATGCCTGAGAGGACCAGCGGCCAAGGATTTTAATTATATGGTCCGAGATTCGCTGTCTGGAAGTGGTGGTGATTCCCCAATGTGGAAGGCATGTCCTGAGTATAGCTTGGGGGATATTCCTGATCTGGTAAGAATTTGGCTGAAGTGGTGGTGGAACCAGAAGCGGGTGGCACCTTGGCCTGTCTCGGAGACAAACAGAGGATCACGAGGAGAAGTTTTGCTGGCAAGTCTTGAATTTATGTAGTTCAGAACGGGTTCGTATGGACTCAAGTATGAGTCTGGTTGAAAGAGGTAGACTGGTTGTGGTAGACCTGACTGGTTGGTTTTGCTGCTTTTGAGGTGGTAGATGAGGGTGTTGGATGAATAAAAGGAAAAAAAAAAAAAGCCAAAAAAAGTACAGCAGGAACATGGATTCCAAAACTTTATCTGTGGGTGGAACGGAGGGTTCGCATGCAACAGGTGAGAAGGTCTGAAGTGAGGGGAAAACGTTTAGGCACGGGATGTAGTTCAGCCTTGCGGAGGCCTTTGATTAACATGCTGATATGTGAGTAGTTCAGGGCTGGACACGGTGCCATGGAGGACAGTTTTACAAAGAAGTTAATTCTGCTGATATAGACTCGTTTAGTGGAAGATTTAATTTTGAGAATGGCATGGGCAAATGTAATAAAATTTGAGAGGGTCAGGACATCGAGTGAAGGGAATGCGAGGCTGAAGGAGGTGTGGAATGTTTTGAAGCAATTCCATCCAGTAAGACACGAAGAGAGTGTTCGGGGAGCAGAGCTATGAATGCTGGCGTCTTGCAAAGTGGTGACAAGATGTTCCATCCACTGGGTCAGTTGAAGATGGTGGCTGAAGACGGTGGGACCGGAGTCTGAATGGGGTCGGAGGCTGAGGCCAATTGCCTGAACTTCTGGAAGGCAATTACATTTTTATGACCTAGAATGTGGGCGGCTCGGATAATGAATTGGTGCTGGGCTAAAATGAGGGTGAGCCTCCGCATGAACTGCATGATGTGTGGACAATGGGAGCGTCCTTTGTTAATGATGTCTATGACAGCACTGTTGTTGGAGTAGATGGCGATGGTCTTCTTAGACCATGCCCCCAAAGAATGGCTGCAATGACGACATGATACATTTTGTAGATGGTAAAGGAAGAAGTAAGGGATGACAATTCAGGCGGCCATTTGGTGGAGAACCACCTGCTGCCATAGTAGCTGCCAAAGCCGATGAAGGGGCTGCGTCTGTAAAGAGCTGGATGTCTTCTAGCCTGGTGATGTAGTCGTCGTAAAAGAAACAGATTGACAGAGGTGAGGAACTGGTGCCACACTTTAAGTTCCATTTTGCATGGTTCGTCAAGCAAAACTTGGTTGTGGAGAGATGGAACAGATGCGGCGATGGAAAGGAGGTGAGACAAGAAGGATCGACCTTTGGGAATTATACGGATGGTGTAGCTGAGGTGCCCAAGCAGCCGCTAGCAAAAGACTTGGCGTTTGGTGCATGTGTGGGCAAGAATGAGATTGGAAATGAGCAGTGAAATCTGTTGAATTTTCTCGGTAGGCAGTGATGCTTGGAGTGAGGCCAGATCAAGAATCAGAGACAAGTAGTTGTTCAGCTCTGACCTGCATGTGGATTTAGGTAATAGCTGAGCAAGATCAGTGTAATTACCAGAAAGAATCTGTTGCCTAAGTGTGGGTGACATGGGGGATGGTTGGGTGGATGCAGCTAGGTGGACTGGGGGTAAAGTGGAGGCTAACGTGAAGCTGTGAGGCGGAGGGGGATATGTGGGAAAAGCGCTGGAATTGGCTACGTGCGGAGCTGTGGAAAAAAGGGGTGCATTAGAAGCGGAATTGCCAGGTTAGGTACATGTGGGTGATGGGGAAGGGGAGGGGGAAGAGAAGGAACTGTAGGAAACAGTGAGTTCTGGCTCTTGATACCACCATGGGTCGCGGTCATTGGAGCGCTTTGTGTGGCTGGGATAGTTGATATCCATGTGGGTAGAGCTGAGATGGCATAGGAAAAGTAGGAGCAAGAGAAGAAGAAAGCAAGCTGGGATGGAGGGATGCATATGCTCGGGTATTTTGTGACACTTGAGGGAAAGAAGACAGTGCTGGAACGGGGGGAGGTTGTACGGTAGATACGACCTGGCCCTCAGAGAGGGCTGATGTGGAGGGCAAAGTTTCCCTAGTGTCTCTGGATTGCGTCATGACCTCATCGGCATGGGGGTGAGCGGGGTGTCGGGAACCCGGAAGTGGTGTCGAAGTGTGGAGAATGACGTTTTGCTGGGAGTCGATGAGCCGCTTGAAAAGTCTGGCTTTCCTGTTGGAGTGGTGGAAAGGGATATTTTGTTCGGTGAGGGGGTGCTTTAAGGGAGCGACTGCCCAATTGGATATGTTTGAGACCGGGTTGGAGTGGTGCCATGGTGAATACTACTCCGGGTGGCTACTTCTGTCATTCGAGTGGCTGGACCGCAAGTGTGAGGCGAGAGGCGTCTGGAGGGGACGACGCAGAATACGGGATCCTCCCCTTGGGCTGCTGGAAGGCGAGGGACCAGTGATGTTGGAGTTGTCAGAGGATTAATGCTGGGGACGTCAGGCAATGTGAATTTCCGAGCGCAACCGGTGTTGCTGGCGGCACTGAACGCGAGAAGATGGAGAGGATTCGGAGACTTCAGGACATTGATGTTCATCAAAAAGATTGCTGACGGAGGTATTTGGAGTGAGTTCCTGGTCCATGCTTGAAGGTAAGTTATTTTCTCTTCGTTGTACTTGTCTGACACGGGTCTTGTGAGAACGGAGTCATAGGGGAGGGAAACGGATAAGATGTGCTTAAAAAGTTTTGATGTGGAAATGGACGAGATTGAGGTGCAGTCTTTATTCCCAAACTTTGTTATAAAACTTCATTATGTATGTATGTTCTTTAGGGTATGCTCATTCTCCTGTATAAATAAAAACAAACTAACAAGCATGGCCTTATTTAACAGCTTGTTCACAATGTAACAATGTAACAATGTTCTAATGGCATAAAATAAAGGGACAATACACAATTGCACGAGAGATCACCATAAGATCCTATCGAATCTTTCCTTGTCAAGTTCAAACTCTACTGTATGTGCTGCTACAGAGAGCCTTGTCTTTCAGCTTTCCTGCCTGCTCAGGCTGTTTCGTATTTGCCTGCTCAGGCTGTTTTGTATTTGCAGACGTGCAAGGATTTTTTTCCAAGCAAGTGGAGTGGGATTTGTGTGAAGCTCTCTTATCCAGTACTCACCCAGCTTAACAGGAGTTCTGTAAGCCTGCATCTGGTTGCGTCCCATTTCACTAGAATATTGTTTGAAGTCATGAGTTTGAAGCCAAGCTTTGACGAACAACCACAGTAGTATGGCTTAGTCTTACACTTACAACAAGATGTTTTCTTCAGATTAGTGCTAGTATCACGCAATACTATAGCATAGACCTGTGGAAAGTGTTGTTACTAAGTTTTGAATGAGACCCATGCACAAACAACTCTCACAATGGATTTTCTTTGTGCGCCTTTTACTTGATTTAATTGCCCTGTATGTATGTCATGGCAAAAGACTGGCATACATAGCTAGCTGATCGAAAGTCTTAGTGCATACGATTCCTAGTGTACGCAGAATCAACTTTTATGTCTGTTATATTCTGATATGATCCATTTTACTCTGCAGTAGACTTAATAGACTTTTACCGTATACATCAGGGTGTAGCAAATCTATTTTTAGCACATGGGTATAAATAGAACTCAAAGGAGCTTGGCTGTGATAACTTTTTAAAAACTGTGATAACTAGAGGTGTAACAATACACGTCATATTGAACCATTTGGTACAACGTTACCTTGACGATATGTTTTTATTCATTTAATTTTATTTATAAAGGCCAATATCACAAATCACAATTTGCCTCACAGGGCTTTACAGCATATGGTTACAAACGGTCTTTAATGCCATTACCAGACTTGAAATAGAAGATCCTCTGATTACCTTCAGGTGTTTGGAGTCACTTTGGTTTCGCTGTGAATTATGGGGATGATGGCAAGAAACAATGGTGGATAAAACTACATTGAGCCAAAGAACTAGTCAGCGCACAGCTACAGACTCTCTTCAGCAGCTAACCCAGTAGCACAGTAACAGACACGGCCCATGAGCTGGAGGACGAGCTGCTGCACAGCTACAGACTCTCCTTAGCACCCAGGCCAGCAGCACACACATGGTTGCACAGTCAACATGAAAGCTGCTGCATGGCTATAGCCTCTCATTTGGGAGCTAACATTAGCACAAGGCACACACCCACAACCATGAGCAGGACCTGTTGGCGGCCAGGTAGCTTATTCAGCCAGAGAGACTAAAAGGTATGTTAGTGATGGCTATTTTGCTTGTGTTTATATGACTGTGACATTTAACAGAGATGTTTATTCATATATGTATTCAGGGTTCAAACTTAACTTTTTGGGTTACTAGCCAAGTGGCTAGTAGGCTTTAAAAATCTACTGGCCAGAAATTTTTTTCACTAGCCAAAAATCATAAATAGCATTTTGGTATATTTTCAATGTGTTATTACTATAATAAACTCGAGCAATTCTCAAAATACGATATTAGCATAATTTTGTGTGGAATTAAGAAATGAGTCAAATTTGATTGTTTAAAATACTTTATTAAAACATACTTTGCTTAATAAGCTTTACATTAAATGTATCAACTCATTGTTATATACTGGTGTATCTCAATAAATCACAATATTGTGAAAAACTTCAATATTTTTGGTCAGTTATTTCTAGGGCTGTACCCAAATATTCGGATATTCGAATATTCGTTTCTATGGGTAGGTATTCGTTATGAAAATTTGGTATTCGATATTCGTTTTTTTATTTACTTTTTTTATTATTATTATTTATTTTTTTTTACATATTTTTTTGGTGCTAAATGTAGTCTTTTTGTTGTTGGTAAATGTAGGTTATCAATAAAAATCAAAACTTTTAAATTGTATTGTTAAAAATGTGAAAATATAGTATAGCCTACCAATTGAGCTTGTGCGCGTGGCAGGCTTGAGCACATCCGTCTGAGGCTGTGGATCAGTGCCCAGTTTTACCACTTTATCACTATTTCCTCTAACTTGTAGCTGATTTTCGTTATCTTTTGAATTTAATATGAATTATGGAACCGTTTTTGTCAACGTTTGTTTCCCCATTTTGTACAATAAATTATTGTTTAAAGTTTCAACAAGTTTCTTTTGGAGTGCGTGACACAAGTGTGTTTTGAAAACGGCCGCAGACTGTGACCTGCTCAATGCAGTACAGAGTGCCAGCAACCAATTGCTTGCAGAGGCTTCCTGCAACTTGTTTCAACGGTTCCGATTTAATCAGAAGACAAATTAAACAGGATGACTAGCCAATGTGAAAATCAAAAGAAAGCACAGACTAATGTACTGAAGGAGACTGTTGTGCCATCACATCTTTTTTGTGGTTTGAGAGCAAAGATCTGGTCGCTGGAGTGCTTCACAAGGAGTCTTTGAAAGGAGCCAAGCCTGGCGTAAAACCGGAGAGAGCAGGCAGCACGGCCACAGCACCCCCTTATCAGCCTTTCTAGGGCGTGGAAATGGCAGACCGCGGATCTCCAACTACACGCTCACGTTCTAGCTCCCACTTTGCGGCATGTTGTGGGCTTGAAGATCTGTTGTACGACACCGGCGTGCAACCAATGACATTACGTAGCCTACACACAGCCAGGGGCGGGAGAAACAACAATAACAGTAGTTTGGCCTTATTTTTTCACTCGCCAGAGTGGCTGGTTAGGTGACTTCATTTACTGGCCAAAGGGTTACATCTTCTCCCCAGTGGGGTTGTGGATGAGTCATACAGACAAAGGTAGAGTTAGAATGATTGACAGATGGTGTTACATACTGTTGGTTTTGGTCTTTTCATTGGATTTTATTGACAATATGAAACATACAAAATAATTCTAGCCTTATTCATTTAACATCCTCTATCTAGGTGGAGCTCTGCAGAAAATTCTAAAACCATCAGTGCTTAGTTTTCTATATAATATATATATATATATATATATATATATATATACATATATACATATATATATATATATATATATATATATATATATATATATATGTATATATATAATGTGGGCCTACACATATTTTAAATACATATTCCTCTCATTCTCGTGGTGGAGAACAACAACAATAGTTGATTTTCCCTTATTCATTTATTGAAAAAGTATGCTTATTCTTACTTAAAGTTAAGCAGCTAATACCTCTTGGATAGTTGTTGTTAGCATGCAACTGTCAGACTTTGTGTCAGATTAACACATCTTGTGCCCTTGAGCTTACGCCTCACTGACTCATCAGTGCTGCTCAAGTCTGCACTTTGCATTTTAACATTAGAAAACCACCCTATCTGATCACAGGCTTGCACATATGCTATGCATCTGCACAAGTAAAGAAGAGGTCAGCCACTGCTCACCACATACAGTGTTGTATGTAACAGTGCTTCATTGAGAATTCATGGACATAAATGGCTTTGGAGTGCAATTTGGCACTAATCAAGGCTATAGTTCATTATCATTGCCTGGCATCTGCAGCTCATAGCAGGGTTTTGAACCTTGATTAATTTCAGACTTGTATATTAGACAAAACTGGGTTCTCCAGATGTCCACATTAGCTGTCAGTCCAGTGAGTCCCTGCGCTACTCAGCCCCACTTGGTACTGATAGGATGGATCCCGGATGGATATATTGCCTTGTGTGGGATAGGCTGAGAAATCTCGGTGAGGCTGGAGTGGTGACTCTGGCTTCTTGTGGTACATAGTTGGATGGCCTGACCTATCTCTGGATCCTGGAGCGGCTGGAGAACAGGATGAAGAGGAGGATGAAGGAGTTATGACAGGCAGACCTCGCTGGACGGTAGCTGAGTTGTAGACTCCTAAGTCAGCCTGTGGTTGTGACCCCATGGATGATGTGGGGTGTGGTAAAACAGGTGTGACTGTGGCAGCATTGGTGAAGTGAGCAGTGAAACGCTGGTACGGGACACTGTCCACGCTATAGCGTGGGTAGGGCTGCATTGTAGCCCACATGTTGCAATTTATTGAGGAGGTGTTGGTCAGGTCATCTGGGTCCCCTGCTCCAGATCCAGACTCTGTTTCCATACCACTGTACATACAAGCTTCTCTCGAAGTTATTGCCTCAGTGCAGTATGGATGAGACCGTAAAGGTGACTCATATGAGGTAGCTGAACGAAAATAATGCTCCTCTGAGATCGCAGATGATGTCTCCAGATATGGCCGCTTACATCCAAGTTCTAGGTGTCGGGTATTATCTGCAAAGGAATAACGTTAATAGCATAGTTTCTTTTAAATGAAGGAGTACTTAATAGGGACATCTGATTCTGTAGAATGGCATACACAGCAGAGGCTAAAAACATACCTCTGTGTTTGAAGCAGTGGTACAGGAGGCTGGGATCTCTGCTCTGGGGGAAGTGGTTTGAGATAAGATCTTGGGGGTCTGAGTTAGACAAAGGAACCCCATTCTCATACTGATAAGAGGACAGGACTTGAGGGTGCCCCGTGAGAACTCCTGCTCCAAGCTTCCCTGCAAGGTGACTATGTGAGGTGATGAGCCTCTGGCGAACCATGTTCTTTGAAATCACTGGATATTCTTTCCTATACATCAGGAGCAACAACAGATGAGAAAAGGAATCAGTTTGCCATGTTTGCAGTTCCAGTCTTTCAAGGTGGTGAAATATCTTTTTTTATATCCATTCACAAACAAAGCTCCTAAAGAGCTGATATTTATGAGAGACTTCCAGTGTGCTACAGGTTCAGCTTTACTTTGCTGGTTCTGTTTTGTGTGAACGTACCCCTGTAGTCTTGAAATGCGCAGATCTCCTTCTTCACTACCCCGGAACCCTTTGGCAAATGGATTGTTTTCAATCTTCAGCTGGGTGATCTGGGAACATGATGTTTTATTTAAGATCACATTCTATTTGGTATAAACCAAACCATAGGAAAAGCAATTCCAGCAACACTGACGATTTTCAACCTTAGGTTCTTTGCTGTGGGGGACAGGAGCATCACCTATGCACTCTAATGCATCCTTAATAATTACATTTTTATCAACTTATTCTACACCTAGAAAAATGTACTACCCTTTAAACTAGTGGTTCTCAACCAGGGTATTTGAGTTGATATTGATTAGAGTTCCAGGGGTCCTCCATAAAATGAAGGAATAGTTTATTATCACTCCTTGAAGTGAACCCAATGTGAGAGCCATAAGAGTGACTATTCTGATCATAGGTTTCACTTCTTCCACGGTTATCTCTTCAGCTGTAGTTGATAACATAGAATTCTGGTCTTAATCATCTGACAACCAAAATATTTTCAGATGGAGGCCCCTAAAGTGAAATCATGGGTTCTGACGTGTATCAGTTAAAGGCATAGTGCACCCAAAAATGAAAATTCAGCCATTATCTACTCACCCATATGCCGAGAGAGGCTCAGGTGAAGTTTTAGAGTCCTCACAACACTTCCAGAGATCCCAGGGGAGAGGGGGTAGCAACACAACTCCACCTAATGGAGGCTTATGCCGCCCCAGATTCAAACATCCAAAAACACATAATTGAAACCACAAAATATCTCCATACTGCTTCCAAACAACTTTTTATTTCGGGGCTTCAGGACACTTCACTACGGACGAGCAGTATGGAGATATTTTGTGGTTTCAATCATGTGTTTTTGGACGTTTGAATCTGGGGCGCCGTAATCCTCCATTAGGTGGAGTTGTGTTGCTACCCCCTCTCCCCTTGGATCTCCGCAAGTGATGTGAGGACTCTAAAACTTCACCTGAGCCTCCATCGGCATATGGGTGAGTAGATAATGGCAGAATTTTCATTTTTGGGTGCACTATCCCTTTAAGTTGTCCTTTACACAAAAAAGGTTGAGAACCACTGCGTCAGTCTCTCCAATTTAGATAAACATGATTCACAGTCAGACAGAAATATAAAGAGTGTAATCCCCTTCTTTCAAAAAATTAAGCGCTAACATAAACAAGTGTTACTTTATATTTGTAAAACTAGGAATATTGCATTAACTTTAAGTGAATGTAGTACACTGTATCATGTTGAGAGTGGCTGTACCTTGTGGTTTTGATAAGAAGTAACAGAGATGAAGGCTGTCTCATGAAAGACATGAGTACAGTAAGCAGTGTTTTTGGATCCAAAGGCGTTGTTTTCATCAGCTTTGACTATGTGCAGTCTGGGCTGGTACTTGTGCATAGAGTTCAAAATGATCTAGGAGGGCAAAGAGAGGGAAAAAACATTTCATTTTTAACTTCTTATAGCAATGGTCTATTAACAGCCAGTATGGTGAGGTACATTTTTTTTCACCACTAGCTTATAAAAAAACCCCAAAACATTAACTGTCTTAACAGGTAACTAAATTACACAGTTGAAATTCTACAGTCCTTGATGTACTGACAATAAGAGAAAATCCGCTAAACAGCTATGGTATGCTCTGATAGGTTGGGACACACCAAACAAGTCCTCCAACCCATGGCACCACATATACATCAGGCAGAACATTACACATGATATTGCTCTTGCTCTCCAGAATCCAGTTAACACTGTTACCTTTCAGCAAAATGGGCTGTTATTCTAACTGGCCCCTTGTTTATTAGGTTAGGTTTATTTGGTTTATAAAACACTATACAGTGGACTAGATTATATCCACTGCCAATCAACATTGAGATTACAATATGAGTTATCGACCTGGGTCATAATTAAAAAGCTCATGATAATGATGAACAACACATTTAAAAAGTCATAAAAAGTGCTTGAAAATGAACTGCACAACATCCTGTGAATACTTCTATTAGTTGGAGGCCTTACTAGGTAGCAGACCTACCTAGTAAGCAAGCATACATATGTATGCCCTTGAACTAGAACAAATACATGGAATGTGGTAATCATTAATGTTGAGCTTTTCCTGACATGACATTTAAAAATGTCTGCCATGAAAAGGGCCAAATGCATAATCAATATTCAGAATGCTGCTGCCAGAGTTTTAACAAAAACTAAAAAGAGAGACCATATAACTCCTATTTTACATGACTTACACTGGCTCCCAGTATCTTTTAGAATTGATTTTAAAGTCCTTCTTTTGGTTTTTAAGGCTCTTAATGGCCTCACCCCCTCCTATATAATAGATTGCCTATCACCTTATGTCCCTCCACGAAGCCCGAGTTCCTCTGCAGCTGCCCTTTTATCTGTTCCTAATGTCAGTACAAAAACCTTTGGGGATGCTTCTTTTAGCTGGTACGCCCCAAAAATATGGAACACCCTGTCTTTAAATATTAGACTTGCTGGCTCAGTGGACAGTTTTAAACAAAGACTCAAAACACACCTTTTTAACATAGCCTATAACTGGCGGCTATCTGTTTAAATATTCTTAATTGTGTGTTTGTATTTATTTATTTTTTTAAATTATTACTCGATTAATTACTGATTGATACATTTACTTATTCTTCCCTTTTAACCTTGGATGACTGTTGTACAATTGCATGGTTTTATTTCTTTGCGGTTTTCCTATTGGGAAAATTCAGTTTTTTTACTGTCTTGTTACACACACACAAAGGCCCAAAATACAGACATGTACACACAGGACCTATAGACATGCATTATTGATGTCGAGAGGGCTGTTATGGAGGGTCTGCCATAGTCATGTGCTCTGAGCAGTTGGGGGTTTGACAGTGCCCAGGAGGTGAACTGGCACCTCTCCAGTTACCTGTACATACTTCTATCGACTTGAAGCATCAACCCTCTGGTCCCCAAGCCACGTCCCTTCAGACGCAGGTTACTGCCGCCCTACTTAACAGTGTAAAACAAAACAAAATATCACATCAGCTTTTTGGTAATTTAGTAATTTGGTAACTTAATTTTGGTAAATGCTACTACTTTTTACACTCAGCATATTATCTCTGTGTGTAATAGAACCATAACTCATCAATAGATATCAATAATAATGTTCATTCAGTGTTAAAACTCAAAGTTAGATGAGTATAAAATGCTGTAAAATTATGCACTTTTTGCACTTGCTGATGTCACTGTGGCACAACCCTGAGCCCTCACAGAATTTTTATGGAGGGGGAGTGGGCATCACAATCTGTGACTCTGTGAAGGGGAACATTGCCACCAGTCTATGCTTACTGCTTTTTACAACGCATGGTGGAAATTTATGGGCAGCTGAACAACTTCTATTGTGCTTGAACTATTTTGGAATTAAAACATGCAAGAAAATTCTACCTGGGCCAGTGCACAACTCATCTGACACACCTAAACCCATGCCATAAGACCAAACTATTTGTAATGGGTGTGTTTATGCCTCTCTCTGTTATTGTGTTAGCCAAGTAGTTAGCTTGATAGGGTGAATTATCTTTTTTAATATTGTTAGCTAATCTATCCCATGCGCATAGTATACCATGCCTGTTACTATCTGTTGCTGAATTCCTCATTGGAACTGAGCTTTCCAAGTGCGAAGTTGTTAGAATTAATAAGTTCAGTGAGCATTTTACATTTTTCATCTTCATATCACTTGATCTGGAATCTAAATGTGTTGTATATTAGTATAGCAGGTAGCATGTGCTGAACATGCTTAGTGTTTAGGTTGTTTGGGTGGCTGCAGGTCAGCTTACTAGCATTAGTCCGCTCTCCGCAGCCGAATGCTGTGCCCAGTGAAGCATTAGCAACAGTAGGGCAGGGTCATTACTTGTCCAGCTCTGTCAATGCTGATAAGGATCAAGATCTACAGTTCAGCTCCCCTTCCCATTTGCCAGACACTCTCCTTTGGAGCTTTCTCCTCCAGGGGGCTCTCAAAGAGAGGCAAAGGTTGAACAGGTCATAGGAAGCTAGGGTCAGGCTGAACACCAAATGGACCCGTGCTCACAGGCAGGCTGGAGACGCAGATAAGCTATTGTCTGTTTCACCAGAGGCTCTCTGTTGACCTTTGTCTGCTCTGCTGTCTGGCTGCTGTTTGAGGGTGATACTGGAGACTCTTGGATTAGTGTCTGAATGTAGTAATCAGGGAAACCTTTCTCATATCAGTAAAAAGCTAAAGAAGGTATATGCTTTCATCTTCCCTGATATAAAGACATTTAGGCATGATTATTTTTAGATATTTATTTACTATTTTCTTTGTTCAGGATGTTAATGGGCGTGTACCCCCACAGTGCACAGGTGAGGTTGGGGCTTTATAAAATGGTAGCGACCAGGTACCAAATCATAAATAGTAGGCATCCAGGAGACACAGTGCCAGGGAAAAACAAACAAACATACAAACAAAAAAACATGCAAATATAGTGAGACAAAACAGCAAACAAAAGTGAATCTGGGGTTGGCTTTCACTTCAGTTTTGCTGGTGAGGGTGTTTACAACTAACAGACAATGCTGCATAGTATACCTTTAAAATTA
Source organism: Epinephelus lanceolatus (assembly GCF_041903045.1). NCBI lineage: Eukaryota > Metazoa > Chordata > Actinopteri > Perciformes > Serranidae > Epinephelus > Epinephelus lanceolatus. The sequence goes on along the minus strand of NC_135737.1, from coordinate 2,810,919 downwards.
GGGAAAAGATTGTGGCTACGGTTAATTAAAAGGTGATTATCGATTAAAGGTCTGTGAAGGGACACAAAAGCCCCCTTTCCACCAAGCAGTACAGTATGGTCCAGTTAATTTCGGTATACCTTTTTTCTGTTTCCACTGTGAAATGTTGTGGATGGTTCCAATGGAACCGTTCCGTACCGTTACCGTTTTTGGTACCCATTCTGTTGGGGTACCTAGCACACAGATCTGGTACTAAAAGGTGGAGCTGTGAACACTGCAGTCCGTTGATTGGTCAATAACGGACGGTCACTCTGCTCAGGGCTGAGTTGTGTCTGGTTTTGAAGCTCATGTAACCACTGTTTATACCATGGAGAGTTTTATTAGTAGACTGTAACTATAAAATGAAAAGGTGTTTTGCTGCCTCTTGCAGCAGCTGGAGTCGGAGAAAAAATAACTTCATGAGATCACAACGTGAATCAATCAACACACCTTAAATATTCCATGTGACAACTTTGACCATTACTTAAATTTTTATATGACATACACTTCTAGTAATGGGTGGATCTTCAAGCATTTATATATAATAATTTCAGCCAGGTTATGTGAACTGCATAATATATTCTTATCCTCACATGGAGAAAAAAAAAAAGGTTGTGTAGTGTCAGGCTACAGCAACACTAAACCCCCGAGCTTGCCTTAGAAGGACTAAATGCACAAACCCCCTTTTTTTAAATATCCCATGGAGAGAGACTCTCACTGCAGCCTGTTTTATTTTGTTCTGAAAATGTCTGCGTGCACCCTCGTTCTGTGGACGATAAACGAGGTGCAGACTTTCATCTGTGTCACTGGTAATGAGGAAATACAGTGAGTGTTGGACAAAGCAGTGAGTGACAACAACCCTACCCACATTTAAGGGTACTGTTTGCAGTGGAAACGCTAGTGTCTGGGTACCATGTCTGAAGGCAACTTTTGGTTTGAAAGGTACCATACCAAAAGTGTTTGGTGGAAACGGGGCTAAATTCCAGTCTATACATCCTTCAACCAACCCAAACCTCCACACCCTTTCAGCATTGCCACATTAAAGACATAATATTTCCTGCAATGGTAATGACTGTTCCTGCAATGGTAATGACCCACGGCAATGGGTACAAATCATAAAGGGCTGTATTGCCCAATTCAGGAATTCTCAATTTGGTAAAATGTACTTGTTAAGTTGAACTGGCATAAAGGGCAGTTCCTCTAAGGTAAAGTGAGAACTGTAGTTGAATTTGCTTTTTTTTTTTTTTTAACTTGTTCAGTAATGTGCATAATTTGTACTGAATCAGTACGGAAGTGCATTGCATTCACTGGATAAAAAAAAATTAGACACCTTATCTCGTAATTATGAAAAAAGATCTCGTAATTACGAGATCAGGATCTCGTAATTATGAGATCAGGAAAGGTGCCACATTAGCCACTGCTTCGCTCAGAACCACATACTGCACATCCATGAAGGGGGGTCAGAACTACTGTAACCAGCTGCCACTCGGGTGGTGCCATCTTGACTATATCCCTTATCATTATTATAATGTGTATATATTGGAAATTACGACGGAGTTTCGGAGATTTCGAGAATAAATAATAAAATAATAATAAAGTCATAACTGAGAAAAAGTCATAATATTAGGCTACGAGAATAAAGTCGAATTATGAGATTAAAGGGCCAGTGTGTAAAATGGGTTGAAAACAGTGACATCAGTGGTCAAATTCTAGATTGCAGGGCTCACTCGCTCACCCCTCCCGTCGGGTAAATGACGGTGGCCTCGTAGGGACAAAAAGTCTTGCGCAGACACGAGTTTTTCAGGAGTAGGTCTATCTAGCGACGAGGTAAATGTTTATTTAGAAATCTAAACCATGTTACGATATTGTAATGAATCCCTCTCGAGCAGGAGACCGGAGTAGCGCTCAGGAAAAAGGCCAGTTTATTTGAGCACTCCAAAAACTCCGGTAACACTCCAGGGGGTAAAAGACTCCGTCCCAAACTCTGACTCTTCTGGCATAACACACACACTTCAAACACACATACTCGTTTACAATACCTAGTGGGGACCCCTCCCCTCTCTGCTCCACCAATCTCCAGCCCGCACACTGACTGACAGCGTAGCCTGTAAACAGAGCTCAGCTGTTTATTTAGCCTAGCAATATCTCCGGACTATAGTAGCCGCAATGGACGACTTTGAACGCGATTTTGAAGAGTTTCTTGTAGCGGACACAGACCTAGAGTCATACCTGTTTGAGCCGGAGTACACTGAGCGGGCGAGAAGAGAGGCTGAATCCTCCGCTCCCATTTGGCGGCACAGAATGGGATTCGGTGTTGCCATCGTTAGGGAGATATATCATCAGGAGGAAAAGCGCCGCAGAGAGTGCATCACAAGGAGTGAAGTTGTGTCTTCTTTTCCTCGCAGATGATGGTTCGGGTTCATTCTCTCCTGTTGTGTGGTAAGTGTGGTCCATTCGCAAACTTTATAACTAAAAAAACTTTTCACTACTCTCCATCGACGAACTACTAACACTCTCTGCTGTTTCCTCCTCCTTCTTCCTTCCTCCCGCTGTCTTCGTTGGTTTATTTATACATGCGAAACGCGTTCTCTGGCTGGCTGGATTGTCTGCTCGGGCTGCCTTACATACATGGCGGCGCAAGATGGCGACCTCTCTAAAGCAAGGCCCTTGCTATATATATATATATAAAAGCATAATTATAAGGCTACAAAAACCAAACGAATTTTATTTTATAGCGATTATACACTTAGATAAACATATTAATGGGTAGAATATTCAGATTCAGATTCAGATTTGACAATAAACCATGCCAAATATTACACACTGGCCCTTTAAAGTCGTTATTTAATGAGATTGAAGTCATAATATTACGAGAATAAAGTTGTAGTTTTTTAAGGAAATAACCAACAACAATTAGAATGTCAGATTGTCTTTCATGCCGTTGTAGGTAGCCTACTTAATTAGGTTCGGGAACCGGCACCGTGCCGGTGTTCTGACGATTTGGTTCTGTGTCAGTCGAAATGCGCTGTTTGTAACTCTGGCCCAGCTCTGCCACTGATTGGCCAGTCTGACATTCTTCATAATACATAAAGAACGTTAGTGAAACACACAGGCCTAACAGAAACATGCGTTCGTTTGGGGACAAGTTAGTGGTCACGTTACTCGTTCCACAGGCGAAGGGCCCCGGACACATAGCCTACAGTAAATACACTGGTTGTAAGTAAGTTTCAATATAGCCTACGTGAGTCTTTGTGACTCTTGACTCTTGTCCCCTAACTAACGCTTGTTTCTGTTTCACTTACGATATTTTCACACAATTAAGTCACATCCCGTTATAGATTAAATGCATTTTCAATAAAGGCAACTTTTTAAATTAGGCTATTGCTTTCTTTTCACTGTCTGCATCCATTTAAGATTTTACTTGAGATCGCTCTTTAAGAAACTCTTAACAGGAGCTGGCCACTACCGTGGTACTGAAACTAAATCAATCGATGTCAGGCACATCGATCACTCACCACTTCAACAGCACATAAGTCACACACAGCCTACTTATTTTTCGTCTTATTATTTTTCTTCCGCCAGATTTCGGTGCATAACTTGTGCCACAGCTCTGAGCGCACACAGGGTCTTCATAAAACATAGATTCGAGATTCAATATGCACAGTAAGGACACGTTTCCCTGCAGAATGAAATTTGTTCTTTTCTGTCACCAATTAATGCCAAACAATATAAATCTGAAGTATAAAATAGATCAAAACATATACGGTGCGCACTGTCGTCCTTGCTTAGTGTAATACTCCGTCGTAATTTCCAATATATACACATTATAATAAAGATATGGGATATAGTCAAGATGGCACCACCCGAGTGGCAGCTGGTTACAGTAGTTCCGACCCCCCTTCGTGTATGTACAGTATGTGGTTCTGAGCGAAGCAGTGGCTAATGTGGCACCTTTCCTGATCTCATAATTACGAGATCCTTATCTTGTAATTATGAGATCCTGATCTTGTAATTATGAGATCTTTTCTTATAATTACAAGATAAGGATCTTGTAATTATGAGATAAGGTGTTTAATTTTTTTTTTTTATCCAGTGAATGCAATGCGCTTCCATAGAATCAGAGTTCTTTCACTCCACTGTATGAGGCCCTGCCCTACTACACACCTCCTGGTCTAGGCATCATTTGGGCTCTGCCTGGCCTCAGACTCACTCTGTCCTCATAACTTGCCCTTATCACTGGCCAGGCACTCAACTCAATCTGACAGCAGGCCCCGCCACTGATCAGAGAGGTTATGAACCTAATGAGTCCCCCCATTGATGGAATGGCTTCAGACAAGCTATCCCGGAGTTCCCCTGGGGAGCACTGCCACAGTCACACTCTTCACCTCCCTCTGCAGACTCTGCCTCCTGAGTTTCTTTTAACCCTCCTTTCAGAAATCTGCTTGTGAAAAACACCTTCAGCTTTGTCTGTTTGCTCATGTATCAACAAAATTTTTCACATCAGCTGCATGTTTCACAAATAGCTTCTTCTCACTCTGATGTTTCTGACACTGGGTGGGATTTTTGGCTGAACAGAGTTCCCTCTAGTCATAAAATTTCAACAATATATTGAAGTGTTGGAGGATGTGTATTCCATACAGACAAAGTCTAAATGAATAAAGTGCCCTGGGAGCACAAAAGCTTTTAGAAATAAATAAGTGTTTAACCTGTGGTTTATCTTAATGCCTGTAGCTCTACATCTAAAGGGATTACATCTAGAACCCCTTTATTACATCATATATTGATTAGTAGGCTATTTTTCTAACTGTATAGTGCAGGGCAGATGAACACTTCACTCATCATTTGCCCACTTGAAAAGACCATCAGGAATGGCATTAATTTGCTCTGATCCTTTTCTTGTTTTTAGCCATGCTTGCACTGCGGATGGCAATGTTAGTCTTCTGTTTGTTCCACCATCTTGGGCTGGAGTGAAATATCTCAACTATTGGATGGATTGCCATGAAATTTGGTACAGATACTCATTGTGACCAAAGGATTTATCCTAATGACTTTGGCAACCCCCTGACTTTCCTGTAGTACCACCAGCAGGTCAATTACTTCACTTATCCAGTGAATTATCTCTACATTTACAAAATGGATTGGTAAAAGTGTTTGGTACAGATAATGTGTCCCACAGGATAAATATTTATGACCTTGGTGATCTCCTGAATTTCATTCTAGCGTCATCCTTGAGGTGGACATTTTAGTGGTTTCAAAGGGAAATGTCTCAACTATTGGATAGATTACAATTCAATTCAGGTTTCATCATCAACTTGTCCAATACTTTGATTCATCTCTATAACAATTTGGCTTTCTTTACAATGAACCAGTAGCATACCATCAGCCTCTTGTTAAAGTCCACTGGACTTGTCATTGAATTGACTCAGGTGCCACTTGGGTACTCCCTGAATACTTCAAGGAAAATTCTGTTCTCTCTTTTTCTTTTTACATCATAGGTTTTCTTCTAGTGGTTTTGTCCACGATTCATGTGATGTAAACCACAGATTTCTAAATGACACTATTGAAAATCTGAGTTAAGAAGTGTTGCCATGTGCTGGGATCTTAGCAATGACACTGGTGAGTTAAATGTTATCATTAACTATTAGAATAATAGCAAAATCAAAAATCCACTACAGTTTGTAAAAACACTAACCTTTCCTTGAGTTATAGAAAGCACTAATATTCTCTGCAGGTACTCACATGCCCAAAAGGATCCAGGTGATTGTTTGTTAGCTTGAGCTTCTGAAATGACACCAATTGCCTCATCCAATGAGCTCCTGTAGCAGGGGAATCAGGGTGCACATAGAGTCTGCCTGGCATTGCTGGCTCAGCCTTGCCAGCCACCATCCTAAAAACAGATTGAGAGATATGCATAAGTAAACCATGATAACTGGGGGGCTTACTAAAAATGTCTGTTCCTGTCACCACATGAACCAAGCCTCCATTTCCATAATGGAGGACTGGAAGGAGGTGGTCTCTGCTAAAATGTAATTACTAATTATGCTTCTCCAAGGTGTTGCTGAGAAACACCAGGACACACCAAACTGTAGGCCATGCTACAAGATCAAAAACAAATGGCTGTAAAATGACCTCTTTCTGGTGGAGATTTTGTGGTCTTTTCACTTTTCCTGGCAAAAACCTTCTGTCCATCTATGATCAAGTTCTAATTTTATACTGGTGGACCGAGAACTGCAATGGCATAACCTCCAGGATATAATGACAGGAAATAACCTCACTGGAGAAATACTGAGCTCAGCCAGTGTTGATCTGACACTCTGAGATCCCAACTATTTGTTGGGATCTCTGGTATCCACAGATGATTCATTAATTTCTGTGAGGTAAGATGGACCTTTATTGTGGAATGGAAACTTCCCTCCATCCTATGTGTGAAAACCCTGCTAAACAAAAACATAGCGCCTGATGTACTTGCTCTTCTTTTTTGGAATCTCCACAAAGGAGGGTACTGCTGCAGGAGGACCAGCCTGCCCATCTTCAGTTTTTACTCACCACCCTGCTGCATTAGGCAACAAAGCAATATCTCTCTCCACCGTGGCTCTCTGATCATCACATATAACCCGGTCAAAGTAGACACTGAACTCTTCTAATGCCTGGTTCACACTACGTGACATTTCTGTCCATTCTGACAGTCACTATGTCAGATTACGTGATTGTGGAGTCATAAAATCATGCCGTGACTTGGCAGACAGACATGACTCTCTTGACATTGTTACTATTATTATTTCAGTCACTGTGGCTGTTCATGTGCCAGCCGAAATGTTGTTGTAGTAACGTAAAAAGTACCACCAGATGGCAGGAACTACATGCAAACATGCAAGTCACTAGCCCTTTTTAGATAGGAATTGTGCAAATTTGCAGGAAAGTCCAATCAGTCTTTTTTCAGCATTGGCAGTATAAAAACAAAATCGGGGAGTGCGGCAAAATGCCGATTCTCTCATAAGTCAGCCCGTCCTTTACCATCCCCGTCATCTGACGGTTAATGGCCTCTTCGTTTGCGAGGGCAAGGAGGGCACGCAATGCCTTTTCTCCCCAGTTGCTCATCTCTACAGTGTCTTTCAGGTTTGCGTTTCCCTCTTGCTACTAGCTGCTCGCTAATTCCTGCTATCAGCTGTTTCCTGTTTATCCACCGCCAGTGGCTCACACGTGCAGCGTCATCAACAGCTCCTCCCACAAGTCATTAACAGCCCCTCCTGTTACGGAAGGCTGTCTCAGTCTGTTTAAACTAAAAGGGTTCTGCCAATATGACTACCCTACGAGGTGTAAAATTGGGCGCCTCGGATCAACGCGCCATTCCACCTCTGTGTGTCTAAACGCTCACAGCTGGCCGGCAAAATGGCCCAACATTCGTGGAAAATCTGGTAGTGTAAAAGGGGCTACTGAATCCTCCACAAGTTCCTGCAAATGTTTCACAATAAAAGCCTTTTTAGAAAATTAAGGGATTCTCTCCACCAAAGTTATAATGGGCTTTTAATTTTATACAGATACAGGAGGGTGTTGAGTTTGAAATGACGGTGCAATACATTAACTTTATCAAGGTAAACGGGAGCACATAAAAAGTAAAAATATAAAAATACAGAGGGAATAATAAATAATGGCCCGTTTATAATGTAGTCTTATTCAAATGAAGCTGGTAGCCTCTGCAGTTGTGGTAAGTAAAAGCCCCGTCACTATATTTTAATTTTCATACTTTATGTCCGTCTCCATTATGAAGAAGTAACATTGTTTGCTAACTTGATGCTGATGGCAGTACTCAGTGGGTTAATAAAGTGTTCACCCCATCATTTTTCCCTTTTTACTCTCTAGTGGTAACATCCCTGGAGGAAATATCTAAAAGGCTGAGGTGTTGCAGTACAGGTGTCCACGGCAGCATATCGCTCTGTGTTCCTATTGGTCAAAATGACGGCTGTGAAAGGAGCAGTCATGAACAACAAAAAGAAAATCAAACATGCTAGACTTTCTGTTGGAACGTTGTGAGGCGTCCCAGACATGACATCGGTTGTCGTCTACTATGACACACTACACGAGATGAAACGATTGGATTGTTTGTCGCTGCATCGGGCTATATTCGGGCTGATATCGTGTAGTGTAATCCAGGCATTAAGGGTAGAGGAGACTAGACAAGTTAGTGCCAGCAGCTACAACAATGTCCGCAGGCTAACATTACAAGCAACTACCCAGATAGCACACATACATCTGGCCAACATTGGCACTTAATTTATAATGTCTGACAAGCGTGGGCGGATATCTTTAAATGTAATACTCTTTTGTCCCAGCTCATCAAACGTCTCTGTTACGTTGGCTTTGGGTCGGCCCATATGTTTGGAACTGAGCTCGCAGGTCGCAGCATCTCATCGCAGTTGGTTTCAGGTAAACTAATCGGAATAAATTGGCAGAAAATGGCTATGTTGTTCATTCTGTGTCCGTTAAAAGAAGTTCCTGGTGAGTGGTGAGGCACGACTGGGTGTATATAGCACAGGTCCCCACCAGCTAACGTTATCTTTCGTTAGCTGTTAGCTAGTTTAGCTCCTGTTAGCTAACAGGCTACAACTGTGCTGTTTTCATTTTATTTTCCCAAGCTGATGCTACCTGCTTATCTGGTTATCGTGAACACTCGTTTTGGGTTAAAGTGGAAGTGCCCGGAGCTCCCACCCATGGTCCCGGGCAGGGCTTGAGACTTGGGATCCACTCACCTATGGTCCCACCCAGCCTGACCACCGCAGCCCTCCCTGGACGGATGCTCAAGTGTGGGTGAGAGGAGCGGAGAGGACCGCGAAGGTCAGGCCGGGCGGGCCGACACTGTGTATCCCAGAACGGGTGCTCAAGTGTAGGTGAGAGGAGTGGAGAGGACCGCAGAGGTCAAATAGTGAAGTTTAAGGATGCATTCGGTATGTTGTCAATGTGATTTTATGGGCAATTTATCAGTCGAGGTCTCCTCTGCAAAGCAAACTGACCCGGTGGCTACAGGTAAACCACTGTTTTTTCGAGATGAAGGACTGATTGGTGAGCTGCTGTTAACAGTTAACGGAGTTATCGGATCCCGTTATTTAACCGTTTCAACACTAGAGTGCAGCAGAGTGACGGACCCAAAGCCTTCAATCTGGCTAAAAGACAGCTGAAATACTAAAAAAAAAAAAAAAAAAAAAAAGAAATACAATGGTGAAGTTGGGATTTGTGTCTTGAAGTTATGTGCTTATTGTCTTTTCTGTCTCTTGCAGGCTGCCAGAAGAAGCAGACTGGCCATCAGATATTGTTTGTGGAAATGTAGCTATTGTAGCTATTTTTGAATGTTAGCATTGATTCCTCACATTGGATGGTGAAATATTTGTAGTTTGAAAGGTCCGACATAAATGACAGGCTAAGCAAAACTGCTTAACTTCTTTCAATATATATATATATATTGATTTGATGTTACTCAGTTGGTTTTATTGTTGTGATTTCTTTGTAGTCAAGTTATTGGGTAGTTGGTTTTGTTACTGCTAAGCTGATGTTAGTAAGCGAATGCAGGGTCTTGCAAACTAATGAAACTAATCATCCTCCTACACAGACCACATATGTAACACATCAGAAAGATTCCCTCCCAGCCCTTCTCGGTGACCATCTTTGATTTGGTCATGTTCTGTGTAGTTTTCCCTGGTCAACCATTTTTAACTGTAGGCCATGCGGCCTTTGACTCAGGTAGCCATTGGTCTTTGTTTGTTCACACTAACACACACACCCTTTCTCAACCACAGTCTTTTTTCGATTTTGTGCCCAATCTCTGACTATGAGTTCAATTCAGCAGAAACACTCCACAGCTAGTGCTAAGGCTAAGAATGGCACCAATGCTAGCAAAACTCCAGACCATGCTAGCAGCACCGACTCATCAACCACTATGGAAGCAATCCAGTGCTTAAGGGAAAACCTGCTGAAAAAGATCGATAAAAACGCCAAGATTCAGTCACTGGAGCTGAAGCGAGAAATCACCCAGCTAAGAGAGGAGCTTAGAGGTACCATTGACCAAGTTAGCAGTTGGACCACGGCACTGGAGCAGATGATGGAAAGCCTGCACACAGCATGTAACAGCCACTCAGACACAACCTGATCTCACAGAAATACGTGAAATGACCATGACCTCTTAACACCGCATTCCGTGGTGGCAGCACGAAATGGGTTGAAATTATGTGCCGGTACCATGGAAACAATGCCAATGTAAAGGCAGTTAGGATCCATTGTCGTGGTGTCCACACGGATTCCCTGATTCAACAATGTCCTGTATACACACAAAAACACGAAAGTGTTCTTGATATTAAAACGGCAAATATATTCCTGTGTTATAATTTCCCACCAATAATAATACTAATAATAATTAAAGCTGCAAGCAGCGTTTGGCGGGACCTCGCACTCGCGCCCGTTTCGGCCCCCAGCTTAGGTCGTCACTGTGAATTATTTAGAAATATCAAACATATTGCCACAAACATCAGAAAATCCTTACAGAGCTGAACGTTTTGATGTTTGAATGCTTTCTGTAGCTGTAGGCATGTAGAAGTGATGTCACAATATGCAAATTAGATGAGCGAATTTCTTCCCATCAGATTTATTTTGAGGAAGAGACAACAAAAACAGCACAAAAGAAATCTACTGTGTAAATATGTTCAAAATGTTGTTTTACTGAGATGTATGAAATCCAATATGGCCGCTGACTAGTGACGTCTCAATATGCAAATTAGATGAGTTAATTTACTCCCATGACAAACTTTGGGTCATGATGAATATTTTTGTCATTTACAGTATGCCTTTATCTCTCACCACTTTCAAGCCACAGCCTTTTGAAATGTTGAAATGAAAATGGAATATTTTCCTCAATAAACTCTGGCACCTAAAGGGTTAAAATGGAGATTGTGCCCCTGTCATGTCTGCATGTAAGATTAAGACACACACACACATCATGTTTCTGTGAGTTTGTGTGTGACAGTGGTTGCCATGGTGATGAAGTAGGTGCACCTGGCAGAAGAGCAGAGAGAGACAGACAGAACACAGAGAGACCTGTTTTAGTGGAGATTTAACTCCTTGAACAAGTTCTTCCCATTCCCAAACCGTTGGTCCAATCATGAAAATAATGTGATAATGAGAGAGATAAAGTTATACAGAGGATCTGTTTAGCAGCATTTGAGCTGGCATGTGTGCGTCTTTAAAGCCGATACAATAAACGGTGTAGGAGGAGATGTTTTTTTTTAAGAGCACGTTTCAGGCGAAATCTTACTTTGAAAGGTCAAACAGCTCACTTCCTGTTGGAATTAGGTCATGGGTGTCAGCGCGTGATTTGTAAGTCAAACACACCAGTTTTGGTTTGATCTTGATACGACATTCCGACAGGCTGCTGTGGCCAGTTTAGTGCACCTATGTGGTGCTAGAGAGCCCATTTTGGCACTTTAGGGGTTAATAATGTGTATTTGCTGTTTGAAATGAAGTTTATGCTGCTGTAATCTGTCCTTTAAAGATTGTGAGACACACAGACCAGAGAACCCTGTGGCTGTGTCTGTGTGTGCAGCCGTTGTCATGGCGATTAATGACTTGCCTGCACCTGTGGCAGACACAGACACGTCAGGAGAGCAGATCACCAAAGGCTGTTTATAATGGGTTTTAACTCCTCGAACAAATGCTTTGCATACCCAAACCATTGGTCCAAGCAAGAAAATAAAGTGATTTTGAGAGCCAGCCACGTCTCGTGAACGCACGTGTCGCGTTTTATATTTCTCGAGTCAAAAATGTGGTCAGGGGAGCGAGTTTAAAATGTGTTGCACCTAAGCTGTTTCCAGAAATTTCTCCTCTGAGTTTACATGGGAGTGAATGAGAAAAAAATCGGCGCTCCCTTCGCTTTGGAGCCACTCAGCAAAAATGTGTACATGTGAGAGATTCCATGTCAGCATATCTGTGACCAGGACAAATTTTCCTACGTTTTGTGGTATAAATTGTGTCTGTACAGTGAAAATTGTGGCCATGGCAGCGAGTTAAAGACAAAAGTTTTAGACGATTTTTAGAGCCCTCTCCACTCTAGCTCACAGCATTCCGTGCAATACACACCCATTGTAAAGTGACAATTTCTCCACTTTTGCTCATGGTACTTTGAGAGGCACAGATGAAAAACGGTAAAAGATATGAAAAAGATGAAAACATGAGTGAATAGATGAGACCTGTGGCAACATTTGAGAGTTGGAATGGAGTCTGTAACACAAAGTATGGAGACGCTGTAAATGCTAGAAAAAGCCCCTGCTGCCATTCATTTCCTATGGGACAGCTTTCGAAGATCGTCAGGATGTTTTTCTGACATCTCACCTTATGGAGGCCATAAAATCTAAGCGAGTAATGAAAAAGTTACGAATAAGATTTGATTAGAACGAGTTGATCTGTCATCTGTGCAAGTTTGAAGCCGATTGGATAAGCGGTGTATGAGAAGAAGATTTTTTAGGAAAGGCAGTTTTAAGGCAAAATCTTACTTTGAAAGGGCAAATACCTCACTTCCTGTTGGATTTAGGTCAGGGGTGTCAGTGCGTGATTTTTAGGTCTTCATGAGACAAACATGCCACTTTTGGTTTCATGTTTCTACGACGTTCCTACAGGCCATGGCAGCCATTTTTGTGTGCCTAGGTGGCGCTAGAGAGCCCATTTTGGCACTTTAGGGGTTAATGTCATGATTTTCTAAAATTTTTCACCGGTTCTGATGTGCGTGCCAATTTTGGTGAGTTTTTGAGCATGTTTAGGGGGTCAAATTCCAGCTCAAAGAAGCGGTGGAAGAAAGAAAGAAAGGAAGAAAGAAAGAAAGAAAGAAAGAAAGAAAGAAAGAAATAATAATAATAAACACATAAAAAACAATAGTGTCCTCGCCTTTGGCGAGGACTGGTCTGTGAGAATAAACGCAGCAAAAAGTATAGGGGGGGTCCTCGCCTTTGGCGAGGACTGGTCTGTGAGTAGTCCACTGCTTTTGAGCTTGATCCCTAATAAACACACGCAGCAAAAACAAGAGGGTCCGAGGACTGCTCTGTGAGCAACTCTGCTCTGTGAGCAGTCCTCTGCCTCTAGGCTCAGTCCCTAATAATGATAATAACAATAATAATAATAATAACATGATAGTTCGGCTGTACTAGATATTTGATATAGGTCTATTCAAATATTCAGTCCCAAAAATGCTGTTTCTACAATACTAGCTAAAATATCTAAAATTAACCATCATCCTTACTTTTTCTTAACATAGTTCATCTAGGTGCAGTGTCATTACTAGTTCTGCTTTACTAGACATTTGATATATTCAGTAGATGTATCTTTTTACGACTCTATTTTACAACAAGCCGCAAAAAACCTACCATCCCCAAAACGCCGTTTCTAGAGTACTATCTAAAATATCTAAAATTAGCCAATATCCTTGCTTCTTTTCTTAACGTAGGTTCATCCTGGTGCAGTGTCATTACTAGTTCGGCTTTACTAGATATTAGATATATTCAGTAGATCTATCTTTTTATGACCCTATTTTACAAGCCGCAAACAAACCTACCGTCCTAAAAACGCCGTTTCTAGCATATTAGAAAACGTAGCCAACATCTTTACTTTTTTTTAACATAGTTCATCTAGGTGCAGTGCAATAACTAGCTCGGCTTTACTAGATATTAGATATATTGGGTAGATATATCTTTTTACAACCCTATTTAGAACCCTACTTTGCAAATCAGAAGAACTACAACTATGTTGCTGATATGTATCAAGCTGCATGGCGTGGTCCCAGGGAATTGTAGTTTTTAAAAAAGATAAGTGTTTTTCCTAGATTTGGAAGTTGTAAATACTGAATTGAGAGTACACTGTGGACTTTAAGGGGATGGTAAACACACTTGTGTAATCAGATTTTAAATATCTAATCTCTAAATGGGTGAAAATTAATTTTATCCATATTTTACCCATATCTGACAGCACCCCCAGTTGTTGACTACACTCACATGATAGTTGAGGTCAAGAGTTCTCTATAACAGTTGGTCCCATGTCTGTACCCCCTTTTCTTGCTGAGTTATAAGCCTACAAACATGCACTGAGGTCAAGGTTCAAAGGTGAATGGCTGAAAGCAGGAGCCGTGTAGAATCTTCATACGGACATATGTTACTCTCCGGGTTGAGACCTTTCCAATGATGTATTTGGTTTAGCTCTATGACAAAGTTTTGATTTTTTCATTTTTTGGACACAAGCCATGCCACGTGTAGTTTCAGAGAGCACTTTGAAGGCCCAGTGTATAAAATGATTTTTATTTGTTTCTTTGCTTGTTTTTTTCTTTTTTACTGTAGATAGTTACTAAACGAGTCATCCTCAGATAATACAATACTACTAAAAAGTAAAACCAATAATAACAATAATGAAATAAGCAAAAATAATATTAAAATTATATTGAAATTTTAAAATCTATTTACAGAGTGGAATGGTAGCCTAATAGATAACTTGGATACAATTTATTGTTGTTTAGACACTATTTATTATTGCTTAGATATTATTTAGCCTATTATTGTATTTACTTTTAGCATGTTCTACTTTTATCTACTGTGGACTATATTTTTTAATTTATTTAATAACGAAAGTATTTTATGTTAGGCCTACATCTTAATATTTTATGTCATTTATCATAGTTTAGTTCTTAACTCCAATGTTTCCTCAGTGGAAGAGGTACACAGTTCCTGGCGACACCTGCACCCCGCCCCCTCCATTGTGATTAACTAAAGCACAGCATCGTTCAAACTCAAAGCCCCCCCCTGGTGTGTTGTTCAGAACGCAGCAGCTAGGCTTCTTACTGGTTTTAATAGACGACATCACATCACCCCAATCCTGGCTTCTCTCCATTGGCTTCCTGTTTGTTGTAGAATTGATTTTAAGATTTTACTGATCACTTTTAAAGCTCGCCTGGGTTTGGCCCCAAGCTACGTAGCAGAAATGTTCAATCAATCAATCAATCAAACTTTATTTATATAGCACATTTTCATACAATAAATTGTAACAAAGTGCTTCACAGAATAGAAAGACAAATGCCCCAGAACCCCCTCCCACTCCCCTCCTCCCCTCTATTTTTCTCGTTTTCTGCCCGAGTATTCAGCTTTTTGCTTTGTTTGTCGAAGCACTTTTTAAACTCTGTTTTTAAAGGTGCTATATAAATAAAGTTATTATTATTATTAATACTGTGACTACAAAATTCTTGCTAAGGTTCTTGCATTGCGCCTGGAGGCTGTTTTGCCCAAAATCATTCATCCCGATCAAACAGGATTCATAAAGGGGAGGCAATCCTTTGCAAATCTCCATCGACTGTACAGTATTCTATATTCTAAATCAGGACCCACCCCAGAGGTGTTTGTGTCACTTGATGCTCATAAAGCTATTGACCGTATTGAGTTTAAATATTTATTTTCTGCCTTTGATAAATTTGGCTTCAGCTGTCTTTGTCTTTTGGATAAAGGTTCTGTACTCCTCACCACAAGCAGCAGTTCGTACAAATGGCATTGTCTCTAAATATTTCCCTTTGCAGAGAGGTATAAAACAAGGGTGCCCATTGTCTCCTCTCTTGTTTGACTTGGCTGTTGAGTCTCTAGTGGTAGCTCTCCAGGAGCAAGATGATTTTAAAGGCATCAAGCGGGGAGGTATTTTGCATAAACTATCCTTGTACACGGATGATTTGCTCCTGTACTGTTCATCGCCTCTCACTTCAGTCTCTGTTGCTCTGGATATAATCCATTCATTTGGCAAGATATCTGGCTATAAAATTAACTTAACGAAAAGTATACTTGTCCCAATTAATGCAAGTGCATCAAGGCTCTCTTTCGTGCAACTTCCTTTCAAGGTGGTGACTCACTCTGTTGTTGAAGATGGCGCCAGTGTGTGAGGCGTTCCGTCCGCTGCTCCGAATTTGTGTTTATACTGTTTGTAACACTTGTTGCACATAATGTCAATTGTCTGCTGGTGTATGATCGCCAAACGTTGCTAGATCTGAGAATCTCTGCTAAAGATCTGGTCAACTTAGATCATTATGGACAGCAAACGCTGTCTCCTTTTTTGTCGGACATCCCAGCATACCTCTGCCGCATGCCAGCGCCACTCCCTCGGCGAAAACGCCACCGCCGCCGTGGTAAGCATGGCGGCTGTCTGGTGAGGCTGAGGGCTCGGTTGGTGCGTCCTGACTGTGGCGGATGTGGAGCGGTGCCACGCCTTTGTGTCTCTCGACGTTGGCTGGACCCTGTCGCTGTCTGCTTGGTACTGGTGGCCGGCTCGGATGATCTGTTCCTGCCCCGCGGTCCCTGCCCACCTTGTCCCCGCTGGCGTGGAGTGGATCCGGGGAACCTGCAGCCTCTTCGCCCAGACCCGCCAGCTCCTGCCAGGTTTGGCCTGGTTAACGCAAGATCGCTTGCAAATAAAACATTCATTCTGAAGGATTTCTTCACATTTTGTGAACTGGATTTCCTCTTTGTCACTGAGACTTGGCTGAGTGTTGGTGAGTCCAGTGCCCTCACAGAACTTTTACCTGCCGAGTGTTGCTATTTTAATTCTCCACGGACATCTGGTCGAGGAGGAGGAAGTGCGACTATTTTTAAAAGCGATTTTAAATGTAAACAGATCTCGCTGTCATCGGCTCTTGCCAGCTTTGAATTAAGTTTGTTTAA
The DNA here is from genome assembly GCF_041903045.1 of Epinephelus lanceolatus. Taxonomy (NCBI): domain Eukaryota; kingdom Metazoa; phylum Chordata; class Actinopteri; order Perciformes; family Serranidae; genus Epinephelus; species Epinephelus lanceolatus. The sequence goes on along the minus strand of NC_135737.1, from coordinate 2,794,192 downwards.
GCTGGGAAGTTCTCACACAGTGCTGTGTGCTGTGGTTTATCAGCCTCCCAAATACAACAGAGACTTTTTAACTGACTTTTCTGTGTTCTTGGCTGATATCATGCCGAAATATGACCGGGTCCTGATTGTCGGTGATTGTAATATTCATGTGTGTTGTCCAGAAAACCCCCTGGCGAGGGATTTTTCAAATATAATCGACTCTTTAAATCTTGTACAGTCTAGGGTGACCATATTTTGATTTCCAAAAAAGAGGACACTCGGCCGGCCACGACTACTTAAATGATACTCGCAGTTTACTCAAAGATGCCTTATCATTTTAATATATTTAAAATTTATATGAATGGATAGAAAATTCAGTTTTATTACAAAATAATATCTCTCAAAGACAGAAATTCAGATAGGCCTCTATAGGGGACACATACACACACTAGAGTGTGGCGATCCAAGCCCGACGGTACCCGACGGGTCGGGTTTGGTCAAAAATGTAGAGCTACATTTTTGCTCTACATATAGAGCAGAAATATGCGGCCTGTGCCGCACTCTAACACACACACACAAACACACGGAAAACTGGACATTATCATCAGTTTATAAAACCCCCCCAGACGCCCCGGACGGGGCGTGAAAAGTGGACATGTCCGGGCAAAAGAGGACGTTTGGTCAGCCTAGCAGTGTGTACTGGGCCCGACACATGTACAGGGACACACACTTGATCTTGTTTTATCATATGGTTTGCCTGTTTTTAACTTGGAGGTCTGTGAAGCGTTTTTCTCTGATCATATGCCTATACTTTTTGAAGCTGCGGTGTGCTGTAACTCAGTTAAACCTCGTGCTGCTGCTCGCAGATGTCGCGTTATTAACCCTTTCACTGCTGCTCGCTTCTCAGCCGCCTTCAGTCAGAACTGTGTCACTCCCGTTCCTGTGTGCGATGATACAGAGGCTCTTAGCTCTCAGTTTCTTGACACTTGTCAAACTGCCATTGACTCTGCTGCCCCATTAAAGAGCAGGCAGCATAAAGTTAAATCAGAGCCTTGGTTGAATGAAACAACCCGCACTGCCAGACAGGAGTGTCGTAGAGCTGAGAGCAAATGGAAAAAGGATAAACTGGAAGTGTCTTTTCAAATGTTGAGGGATTGTTGGCGTCGTTACCAGTCCTCTGTGAAAGAGGCTAAAAGAAAAATTTCTCTGATATTATTGTCTTAAACTGCCACAAACCTCGTGTGTTGTTTAAAGTGATCAACTCTGCTCTGAATGCACCACAGACTGTGGGAATTGAGCCCTCCCCTTCTGTGTGTGAAAACTTTCTGCAATTCTTCACTGCTAAAGTCATTTCTACCAGAGCACTTATTTCACTTCCTGCTTATGACCCCTCAGTGTTTGTCCCCTGTTCTGCTGTTTTTGACTCAATTGAGCCTGTGACCCTGCCTTTTGTGCAGGAGACTGTGGGGCATTTAAAGCCATCAGGCTCGCCCAATGACCCTGTTCCTCCTCAACTTTTTAAGGAGGTTTTCCCCACTGTTGGGCCATATTTACACAGCATCATTAACAGCAGTCTGTCCTCAGGAGTTGCTCCTGTAAATTTTAAACATGCAGTTGTGCAGCCACTAATTAAAAAACCTGGACTGGATCCTGCTGTTATGGCTAATTTTAGGCCCATTTCTAAATTGGCATTCTATTCCACTGTTATGCTGATGACAGCCAGATCTATGTCCCCCTTAAAAAGGCTGATTCATTCTCCCTTAAGCCACTATTAAATTGTTTAGATCAAGGCCTGGATGGCTCTAAACTTTTAAAATTTTAATTAAAAGAAGACTGAAGTGATGGTCTTTGGTGGCACCTCTGTGACCCCCCCAGTCGATCTGGGTTCCTTGGCACAGTACGCCAAACCTATTGTTAATGATCTGGGGGTAAAAGTGGATGCAGATCTCAAGTTTGACAGCCAAATTAAAGCTGTGGTGAAAACAAGCTTCTTCCAGTTAAGGCAGCTGGCAAAAGTAAAACCTTTTCTACAGAGACAGCACTTTGAAACAGTAATTCATGCCTTTGTGACCACTCGGCTAGATTACTGCAATGCACTTTATATGGGGGTCAGTGGGTCCTCCATCGCACGTCTTCAACTGGTACAGAATGCAGCTGCACGTCTTTTAACTGGCACAAGAAAGTTTAAGCATATTTCACCGATTTTAGCTTCACTCCACTGGCTACCCGTCCATTTTAGAATTTATTTTAAAATTCTTTTATTTGCTTTTAAATCTCTAAATGGTCTTGCCCCAGCGTACCTCTCTGAGCTTCTGCACCCCTACACACCCAGCCGATCTCTCAGGTCATCTGACCAGCTGCTCCTGAGGGTTCCCAAAACTTGGCTGAAGCTCAGAGGGGACCGAGCGTTTTCGGTTGCAGCTCCAAAATTGTGGAATGAACTGCCGCTGCACATTAGACAGGCCTCCTCACTGTCTAATTTTAAAACTCTTCTTAAAATGCACCTCTTTTCTTTGGCTTTTAACACCACGTAGGTTGTTGATTTTATGTAGTATTTTGTCTTTTTATTATGTTTTATTGTGTTTATTTTACTGTACAGCACTTTGGAAACCTTCGTGTTTATATAAATTGTGCTTTATAAATAAAATGGATTGGATTGGATTGGACTCTTTTACCTATCTCGGGGTGTGCATGACCAGAGAATATGCAGACTTATTTCAGAAGAATTTCAAACATGCTCTAGAAAAGGCTAAAGAGGATCTTAAGTGCTGGGAATATCTCCCCATTTCATTAGCAGGTAAATTAATTCACTTAAGATGGTTATTTTACCCAGACTATTGTAACACAATCCCTACTTTTGTACCTAAGGTATTCTTTAAGGAGCTAGATAAGCACATTAGCACATTTATCTGGAGCAAGAAAATCATGCATATTCGTAGGTCATTTCAGCAGCACGTGTACTAACAGGAACTAAGAAACGAGATCATATTTCTCCTGTTTTAGCTTCTCTGCACTGGCTCCCTGTAAAATCCAGAATTGAATTTAAAATCCTACTGTTAACTTATAAAGCTCTAAATGGTCAAGCTCCATCATATCTTAGAGAGCTCATAGTGCCTTATTATCCCACCAGAACACTGCGCTCTGAGAACGCAGGGTTACTCGTGGTCCTTAAAGTCTCCAAAAGTAGATCAGGAGCCAGAGCCTTCAGCTATCAGGCTCCTCTCCTGTGGAATCATCATCCTGTTACGGTCCGGGAGGCAGACACCGTCTCCACATTTAAGACTAGACTTAAGAATTTCCTCTTTGATAAAGCTTATAGCTAGGGCTGGCTGAGGCTTGCCTTGTACCAGCCCCTAGTTAGTCTGACTTAGGCCTAGTCTGCCGGAGGACCCCCTATAATACACCGGGCACCTTCTCTCCCTCCCTCCCTCTCTCTCTCTCTCTCTCTCTCTCTCTCTCTCTCTCTCTCTCTCTCTCTCTCTCTCTCGTATCCTATTACTGCATCTTGCTAACTCGGCCATTCTGGATGTCACTAATTCAGCTTCTTCTCCGGAGCCTTTGTGCTCCACTGTCTCTCAGATTAACTCATATCACAGCAGTGCCTGGATAGCGTGACGTGTGTGGTTGTGCTGCTGCCGTGGTCCTGCCAGATGCCTCCTGCTGCTGCTGCTGCCATCATTAGTCATTTGTCATACTTCTACTGTTATTATACACATATGATTATTATCACACATGTATACTGCCAGAAACTAATATATACTTTCAACATATTGTACCACAGTAGCCAGAACTATAATGATAATATTATTACTTTCATTAATGTTGTTGTAAGCTACTGTCATTACCGTCTGTCATGCATCTCTCTCTCTCTCTCTCTCTCTTTCTGTCTCATTGTGTCATCCGGATTACTGTTAATTTATTATGCTGATCTGTTCTGTACGACATCTATTGCACGTCTGTCCGTCCTGGAAGAGGGATCCCTCCTCAGTTGCTCTTCCTGAGGTTTCTACTGTTTTTTTTCCCCCGTTAAAGGTTTTTTTTGGGGGGAGTTTTTCCTTATCCGCTGTGAGGGTCCAAAGGACAGAGGGATGTTGTATGCTGTAAAGCCCTGTGAGGCAAATTGTGATTTGTGATATTGGGCTTTATAAATAAAATTGATTGATTGATTGATTGATTGATTGATAGATAGAAAAGTCAAAGTCAGGAGGTGGTCTGGCATTGCCTAATTTTTCAGCATTACTACTGGGCTGCTAATGTCCATAAAGTTACATACTGGATGTGCTCCTTTAGAGATATAATATTAAAATATATTCTGGTGATTAATCGAGTGATCAGATAAGAAATACTGCGTGATTTCATCAAATTACTTTCGCTTTATTTAAGGACAGTAGTAATATATAAAAGAGAAATGAGAAAATAAGCAACAAATGAAAGTCAGAGCTGTCAACTTCACGCAAATAACCGGTTTCACACGCACTCACGCTACGCCGCTTTTTCTCACGCTGTCAAATTAATCACTGTTGGGCAGTAGCTCACTACAAGTAGCGACGTCATGAATTTAACAGCAATCTCAGTAGCGTAGTGGTAACGTCACTACTTTCTGAGTCAAATAGCTTTTCAATAATTAACTTAATTAATTGACCGAGTAGAGTACCGTACAAGTTACAAGTTCTTTTTTCCCCCAGGAGAAGTTCTAAAATGCATCAGACTCTTTTTATGCGGAGTAAAACTGAGGTAGGCCTAATGTGACTTAGGCCAGCACCACACCGAGGCATATAGACGATAGAATTGCCATCCGTCCCGTATAATAGGCTACGGGATTGTCCCATATTGAAAAATTAAATGAACTGTCCCTTACTGATTCAATACTGGACGCAATTTGTCCCGTATTTCTGGCATAATGGCTGGTCTGTAACTCGGCGTCATCACTGACATGGTTACGGAAACTCCACGCAGGACTGCCTGCTCATTGACCGGCTGGCTGCTTGATAAAGTTATGTGAAGGTCTCTTTACGCCCGGATGTTAAACTTATGGAATGTATAGATTTAGAAAGCTTCACGTGCACTTATATCTCAGGCATTGTGGAGCTGGGTGCACATGCACGAGCTTTGTTGACACTCCCACAGTGAGACATAAATTGAGCCACACAGATATCGATTTGCAAAGTGATTGAAGGGTGTTTCTGTATCACTTAGACCTGTTGATTCAAAATATGGCAGAGAAGAAGTGCAGTTTTACAGACTGTCTCGCACCGGCCTGGTTCTCCGACAGAATAACTGTCATTACGCGCGACCATTACGCACGGCTGTGGCTATCAATAGCCCCCGTGCCACTAATTCATCACACATAGGCCTAACTGCAAACCATCTTCATTATGAATCGTCAGCCATATTATTGATGATTAATTTATAGCTCTATAGTGGAGGTAACGTAAGCGGGTTGTGTAACAGAAATAAATATCCAGTGCGCTGTAGTTGTACTGGATTTAACAAAGATGCCTCGAGGCTTAGTAATCGAATTATTCGAGTTACTTCAGGAATCGTTTCAGCCCTAATTCCATCAACCTCTGCTGTGTCAAGACCTGCAAAATCCTTCCATCTCTACTATTGATATGGTTATTTTGGTTATTATTTTTTAAATTATTAATCCAAAGTGATAGTTTAGTATATTTTATGAGACTGAGTTAATTAATTGGTTATCATTTTCCTCTTTTGGGAGGAGGTGCCCCACATAGTGATTTAATGTAAATTAAATAATATTAATATAATTAACAACTATTTTTAATAATCATTCATTTTTTTCTGAAAGCTATTTTAAAACTTTTAACCACCAGTTCCCAACATATCAGATTATTCCTCAGATGATCTGCTCTTGTACAATAATCAAAATAAGGACTAAAAAAGGAAAAAGAAAAAAAGGAACATTTGGAAATTGGATCTACTATTATTTTTGTATAGTGCCACATCACCTTACTATATTACTGTAGGTAATAATGCAGGATATCCCTCTCTGAAATTATACTATGATATTATTCAGTGCTGCACATTCCCTAACAAACTTGAAATTAATAAAATTAAGTATTAAAGTTGCCTAATCCTGACTACACCTTGACCATAGTCTTCTGCTATCAACATATATTCCTAATGCTAACCATACAGTAGTTTCCCTGCACAGATAGAAACAACTTTGAAAATCATTTCACTGGATGCACAAAATGGTCTGATATTGATGTTGTGATCACAACAATTAACACAAATTCAGCCAACCTTCACTGGAGGCTTCACAACCATCACTGCAACTTTAATGCAAGTTTTACTATTCTTATACTAAAACGATTAAAATCTCATTTAATTGCGTGCAGCGTTTTTATTTGCTCAGCCCCTTCTTGCCCCCCTCTCCTATATTTTCTCTCTTTGTTTATTATGAGATGACCACTGCAGGAGTGTGAGCTCTGTGCCTGGGACAGAATCACAAACACAGTGACAGGGCTAAATGTAAGTATCACACAGCTAACGTTACCCAACAGTTATTAACCAGTGTAACAACACCGTTGAGCCATTTCGGTGTCAGTTTGAGAATGTTGGGACCATTTAACATCTCGGTGTTAGATGTTAGCCGCTGCTGCTGTGTTAGCTCATTCTAACAGAGCAGAGAAAGCAGGAGAGCTGCTCGCTCGACTCATCATTGCTCAAGAGGCTACAATCAAAAAGGCCTGCAGTTTATCTGTGGGTGCTGCCCATGGCAATGTGTTCAAACATGGTCCTTCAGCACTTCAAACAGCGGGTTACCCCTCCACCCCCTCAAAAAAACACTCATTTATGGCTGTGGCAGTTGCAAACTTACCACTTATTATCACAAAACTTGTAGCGATGGTCATCAGCTGGGACAATGTCAATAAGTAGAATGTATTTGGTTTTGAGGTTCATCCCAGTCACTTTAACCTTGTAGCTGGGAAACATCCTCCTGTTGAAGAATGTAAATAAAAAGGTGTTAGAAATGCGCTTTCACATGAAGCCAAGGTAATACTTGATTTAACAACTGAGTATCCGATTATCATCTTAAAAACATACGCATACATACAAACATACATTCTTATTCTCACACATATATCAGTGTGGTTGGATTCTTTAGGAATGATTTGATCGTACTGTATCATACATCTAAAAAAGAACTGCCTTTTCATATACAAACAATTTCAGGGACTAATAAAAACCTGCTTTTACCAAAGGTCTGAATTTGCAGGGGCCACTAAAACAGGTGTGTGTGCAGGATAAGTGCAGTATCGTCACGGATAGTGCAGATGATGATCGGATTAGCTCAGTGATGTTCTTAAGGGATTGGGATGAGAAAGGACCCATTATATTGTTTCATTACTATGTATTGTAAAGTGACCTTGGGTTTCTTGAAAGGCGCTATATAAAATAAAATTATAATTATTATCATTATTATTATTATTGTGGGACTGAGAGAAAAGCAGGATGAGAAGCTGCCTTCTCTGAAACCTGAAACACCTTGACCTGAACATAAAGTGGATCAAACCTACTTCTATACAAATAACCCTGTTAAGCAAAGTACAGAATAAAATCCAATTGCCAAACCTTCCACAATCATTTTCTTGATGTCGTCCTTACCATCAAAATATCACATATTTTGGCCTGGTAATGATTTGTCTCCTTGCAGGGATTTATTTGGTAGAAGACTTCAACGCTCTCATACTTGTGATACCAAGAGGTCATAAAAAGTATGGGAACACACTTTATCTTTCATCTTTAAATGCATCCAGTCTAAAACATATAATATGCTAATATAGCACTCAAAGCAATACATCATATGAAGGGAACTACCTTTCCTGACCTCTTCTGGGAAACCAAAAACGTTTTCATCCTATCTGTGCCAAAGGAAATTTTGCATGGGGCTCTTTGCCCCTTATAAAGCCCTAAGTGTTTTTTAATGGCACCCAAGATTGGACAATAGTTTAGACAGCCGACTCATCATTGCTCAAGAGGCTACAATCAAAAAGGCCTGCAGTTTATCTGTGGGTGCTGCCCATGGCAATGTGTTCAAACATTGGAGGACACTCCAATGAAAACCCTGAATGCTTTCTGGGAAGATGGCTTAGTATCAAAACCCCTATCTACATATTTGCTGTTCCAATTGGAGCAAATGCCCTTCAAAGGCTCGTAGTGCCTGACACCATCTGATCATGTTACTGTAAATACTCCCTAACGTAAGATAGAGAGAGAAGAGGGGGATTGAGGGCAGGTAATTTAAATCTCTCTCCCAGGCTTCAAATCCAATCAGTAGGAGAGATCAGTCCCGGTATCATCCTCACTGAAAGACGGGTTAATCTTAGAGGAACATTCAAAACAGACCTCTTCCCATCCCTGGCTCCACTCACACTATACAGACAGAGCAGATGGAGGCCTGTGTCAACACATGTGGCCCTCAGATTTGTGTAATATGGCCATAACTACCTAGTGATGGGCTCTGCTGCTGCTCAGTCCTCAGCTTATGGTCAAGCCAGACAGATAAACTGGATGCACTGCAATCTTATACACAAATTAATATTGTGAGTAAAATGTGTCTTAGTTCTGTACAAATTACTTAGCTTGGTCCTAGAGTATGCTGTTAGGTCAGAGTATACTTCAAACTACAAATTGGGTTGTATGATGTGCCAGCTGGTCAAGTCTAAGGCAAAAAGTGTTTAGAACAGCCACACTTCAGGTTATAGTGAGGTGGAGACAAAATAAAACGTACAAATGGGGATTTTGTCACACTTTTGGACAGTGTCTCCAAAATGACAGCTTAAAGATGGTCTAACTGTGCCTTCTTTTACACCTCCTCACACCTGGCCAATTACAGCATACAAGGGTCTGGGATTATCACTTTTGGAAAGTTACAAAAATAGTTTAATACAGCCTCCCCATTCCACTATCAGAAAGGGGGTTCCGAATGCCATTAGGCAGTCCAACAAACTCTTTGTTGGTAGCATACTGAGGCCGATAAACCTTTATTGTTGAACAAGGACAGTGTGTTTTGATTTTTGGATAAGAAATAGCACAACTTTCACTTAAAAAAAACATCCATTGCATGTAATAATACCAAATTATCTGAATGCAACCCACATAGTTTAATCCTAAACCATGTTGTAGAATTAATGTAGTTCCAATCATTTGCCATATCCCACTTGACTGACAGGATCAAAGTTTTTGTTTTACAAAGTCCAAACACGGTATATTTTGGAGTTGTATATCTGCTAAATCTATTAAAAATATTCTAAGTTTTGCAATTCTAGACAACAGATTCTCTAAGGCAGACAATATGAAAGCATACATATACATACAATGGTGTGACTAAGTGAGTGAGTTTAAGAGGAGCATGAGAAATGGAAGTCCGAGAGTGTGTGTATGATATCAGTGTCAGGGTGTGTGTGTGTTTCTGTGCCCAGCCAGCTGTTTCTCTTAACAATCCCACATGTTTAGGCCCTCCGGTGATCCATTCCCTCTCTGGGAATCTCCAGTACCACGGCAAGATCAAAAGGACGCGGGTTTGGGGGGGGGGGGGGGGCTACAATGTAGTAGACGTGGAGTATTGTGGGCGCCAGATTCCTCTTATCAACCTGCCACTGCTCTCTTGATGGGCTGTATACAAAGATGGAGAGTGAGGAGAGAGCTGCGCTGGGTGCTTTGAAGAGGGAGGATTATGCCTGGACAATTACACTCACAATAACAAGTCTACTAGGCTTAGATAGGTGCTGCATGGGAGTGGATTGAGCAAGTTTCATTTCAAAGTGTTGGGAAAATGTTGGATCCCCTGCATGATGATGCTTCTGTACCTCCTCACCTGCCACCTCTGCACCGACCCTCCTTTCATGTTACAACTGTGGGTCCAAAGCTCTTTTTAAACCAGGACACCCCTTTCATATGTTTTTTTTCCTTTGGCTCCCGATTTTACAAACATGTTGATGAAGTAGATCGACAGTTTCAAACAGTGAAACTGTTTTTGTTTTTTTCATTTAAATTTGCACATTAAGTGCCCAGTGTATAACATATGTTTCATAACCTTATATGAATATAAACAACTTGTAGGCTAATGTAATTATCAGAAGTATACTGTTCTGTGCCTAGGTGTAATTCGACTACCTCAGATAATATATAACATTCTTATGAATGTAAAGTATTGGTATATGCAATACCCTCCAGTATTATTTGGTATCAATCAATCGATCAATCAGTCACTTATTTATTTGTCAAATGAAGTCATACAAGGTATGACTCCTGTGACATGCGATCAGATCAGCTTATTCAACTTGTGCATTTAGAATACAAAGAAGGCTTTCTATTCTATTCTAACTTGTGCACTGTGATTATGTCCTTTTTCTGCCCTTCTTACATTGTAGGCTGCTGCTTTATAATTGTCCATGTTCCCAGATGAGCTGCAGTGTGTGTGTGTCTATGACATCCTGGATGGTTCTAGTAATCCATGGTTTGTGGTTGTGGAATGATTTAACTGTAGTTTTGGGTACTGTTGTCTGTGTTGTTTTACAAATTAAATCCACCACAGATCCATGTTGATTACATGGGTGATGTCCATGGTGGTGTCTTGGAACATGCTCCAGACTATGATAACTCCATCTCTCGTGTCACTGGGGGGATGAGTTGAAGTCATTTCACATTTCTTGACCTCAACAAGATGGCTGCATGGCCAGTCCACTCAAACACAGACAGTGACAGTTTATTCTCCTTGGGGCGCATGGTGGGGAGGAAGTGAACAGCACCTCACATTCCCACCAGTCCTTATTCACCATAAAACATATGCCTCCTCTCTCTCTCTACCTAGAGTCTGTTCTGTCAGATCCACATATAGAAAAAGAGTCACCGAGTTGAATGGAAGGAGTGTTCTGTATGTGCCATTTATAATATTAATTAATACAGCAGCAAACCACTACTTGCTGGAATAATGGCTTACTGAGCTTAGAATGAAGTCATGCTCCCTCTGTGTGAGTTGTGATTCGAGCTTCTCTGTAGTGTGTTGTTGTAAGTCATTTGGGACATGTGTGCATGTCGGTGCATATGTTTATCCCACTGGCTAGCTCATTGTTGCTGCTTTGCACTGTGTTCACTCTCAAGTTCTCCCCTTACAGCACTATAAACTCGGTCAGCATTGTTAGCACTGTTACCATTGTCTAGTGCTGTTTATGGAATTAGCAACTGGCAGCTGGCTCAGCCACCTTAATGTTGAGAACTGTGTGTAGACAACTCATACTCTCTGAATTTAGCATAGAGCCCCCTTTGAAGGAACAGGCACTGAGACTGAGTGTTTCAGACAAAGGGTCAATGAGGCTATATGCAGCAGACAGAATGAGATAAACGTGTTCTTTGAACATTAAAACATGTAAATATGTTCTGATACAAACTCAAAATACAAGAACAAACCTGAAAATGAGCATGTCTATGATATTCATGTTACACTACAAGATAAATTGTAATAATTTTTGTGATCTGTTGTTCTTTCCTCATCATCAGGTCAAAATGTTTAATTTGTCCAATACTTCATCAACACTGGTATATGACCAAGCACTAACAAGCCTAGTGACAGCATCAGCCTCAGCTGTACTTTGTGTTAGGCGCTAACTGGCTAATGTTAATATGCTAACATGCTGAACTGAAATGATAAATGCTATATTGTCATTCATTCATTTATTCATTCATGTATTTGTTCCATGTAAGCATTGTCAGTGGGAGCATGTTGCCACACTGGCAGTAGCATTTAGCCAGAGTCCAGCCTCTCATTATTTGATTTATGATTTTAAGGCTTGGCTGACTATGGCGTCTTTTCCCCAGATATTTCACTCCTTTATCAAGCAGAACATATTCATGCAGTCATTATTTTATCTGCACTGGTTTGTGATTCTATAAAATAAATAATGAAGCCTCTTTGGCTTCTGTTTCACGATTTATCATCTGACTCTGATTATGAGACAAACTGGTGTCCTGAGTGATGGCATAGATTTGACATTTTTGAGAATTAAACAATCAAACACAGATTAGACTTAGACTTAGATTAAACACTAAAAGGTAATCTGTGCCTGGTTTAGATGATTCATTTTGTTACATTTTCTTGTATTCTCTGTGATTAATATTTGAAACATTTTGGGAGAATCAATGGAAATGACTCACTTCACTGAAAAACTTTCTAATGTACAAGATGCTCTGATTGCACTTACAGGATGCTCTGCTCAAATGTCACATTTAATACAGTGGTATTCTGTATTTGACTGGGCTACCAGACTTCAATGTGACTAAATGTCTTCTGCCATGATAACATGGGGAGTAGTTCTAAATGCATTATTCATAACATACTTGAATAATTTAATCTGGTGTTATCATATAGTGTGAGTTCATTTTCAGAGCTGTTGCTCCTGAAGGATGAATCCAGTTTCATGCGACTTTCAGTATGTCTGCTGCAGACTGACAGTAGGTAAACCCAGGAAGGTTTCCCAGTACAGCTGCGCAGGTAAAGCACTGCATGGCTCTTCAAAGGGCTTTAAGGATTCAGAGCCCACTTTATCAGCTGGACAAGGGAAAGCCCATTACTTACGGTTATGCAGCATTAAGGAAAAAATGTGGTGACCTTTTACATTTTTTTACTGAGAAAAAAAAAAACATCCCATGAGGAATGACAGGCGGAGGTCGATTTGAGAGTGTACTCATTCTCTGGTTAATGTCCAAAGGCCTCACCATCTAATCCTCAGGTCGCATTAAATCCAACAAGCCAAGCAGTCATTTGTGTTTTCAATTATGAAGTCACTGGTACAGGAACTTTCTGTCTCTTCCTGAAAGACAAACTTATAACTGCTTTGTGTTACTATTAACTGCCTAAACAGATGGTCACAGAAAGGTATGATACTAATTTTGTGCAATGAATCCATCCCTTAAATATCACTTTCTCTGTTATTTTCCACGAACTTATGAAGAATATAAGCAACTTTTGGTTAATAATGTGACTAATAATATATGTAAAATTTTCCAAGTTTCTGTTGACGTCTTGGTTAAAATCAAGTGAAAGTGTTTTTTTTTTTTGAGGAAAGGCTCCCTTTAGCCACTGACTCTCTGTTTGTGATGACTTCACTCTAGTGTAATGTATTATGTTATTTATAACTTTGGTCTGAATCCTATTTTTGTGTGGTGTAAAATATCTAATGATTCATTATGCACAGCGGTGGAAAGTAAGTAATTCAGTTAATTTTAGTTTTGTACTAAATTACATAGAATGTTGAAGTATTTGTTCTCTGAGTATTCTAATGTTCTATACCAACACTCCACTATCACATTTCTGGAGGATTTTTCTTTATTTTCTTTCCTCCACTAAATTTGTCTGACTATAGTTACAACTTACTTTACACATAAAGATTTTACATACAAAACTCACGTTCATCTTATTAAATGATGCATCTTCATTTATTCAGCTAACCCAGCAGTACATGAAATACTTAAAACTACAACACTAACATGATCTTTACATGTCAATACATCAACAATAAAAAATAAACCAATCAGTAAACTAATACAAAATTCATATCAACACTTTTAAGTGGCCAGTGTGCAAAACAAGTACTTTTACTATTGATAACTTAAAGTAAATGTTGCTCGTACTTCTGTGCTTCCAATTAAAATTGTTAAATACAGGACTTTTAATATTATTTTACAGTATGGTGTTGCTACTTTTAACTAAAGTTAAACATCTGAATACTTCTTCCAGCAGTGATTTTTACGGTAATTTCTAATAATGGAATATGTTAACATAGTAGCATATATACACATCCATTCTCAATTACCACCTTTCTAAATACATACAGGACATCACTTTTTTTTGGTCATGGATAAGAAATGTTTAAATTAAGAATTATTGCATTTTGGCTAATTTGTAAACTGAAACTAACTGATGATTTCCCATCTCTGCATGTAGACTGTACTGTTACAGATAGATGGTGTGTTAACTGCTGTACTAACCTGCCTGCTTTAGTAATGATCATCTCTGTACCGGCCTCATGGAACTTCTTCCACAGCTCACTCTCATGAAGAACAACCTTAATGTTCTCAATGTTCTGAAAAAAGAGTGGAAATCACTGTTACACTCAACACAAACCAAACCATCTTGTCATTACCACAACATATGGTATCAAGAAAAACCTAATATTATGTAAAGTATTTGAATATATACTACAGAGCAGTGGTAGAAAGTTATAAGTATAGTTACTCAAATTGTATATAAGGACAAATTAGAGGTACATGTACTTTACTGAGTATTTCTATTTTCTGCTTCTTTATTTGTGTACTCTTTTTAGAAATATTGTACATTTTACTCAGCTACACTTAACCGACTTAACTGACAATTTTAGTTACTTAGGATAACTTAGTTACAGATTCAGATTAACAATGCAAAATGTAATCAATAAATGACATTAGGCCTATAATAATAATAATATATATAACGGGGCTCTACTGGTCCCCAGGTCGATATTCACATGAAACCTTGCAAAAAAATGTCAATACACACACACACACACACACACACACACACATATATATATGTAAAATCATGAAATTAAAATTAATAATCATAATCTAATTATGTGATATAATATAATATAATATAATATAATATAATATAATATACAGTAAAATATTCTGAAATGGACCATACAGCATAATGAGTTCTTTTACTTTTGGTCTTCTAAGTATGTTTTGATGCTGTTACTTTGGTACGTTTACTTAACTAACATTTTTGATGCATAATTCTTTTTTTTTTTATACCAGAATAGTTCCACACTGTGGTGTCACTACTTTTAGCTAAGTAAATGATCACAGTACTTTGTCCACCACTGCTGCAGAGCAATGTATAAAATCATCTGCAGTTTATCAAATTTTAAATCCACTCCATTATTGTACTGATTTGACCATTCTTGATTAGAGTATTTCATTTGTTTTGACACCATAAAAAAAATCATCAGGGCACAATTAATGAAGAGCTGTATTTAGGTGTTGGTCTGATACACCAGAAAGACAAAGCAGATAGATCTGTTTATGGTGATAAACAGATGTATCTGCTGTGTCTTTCTCCACTGAAACTACTTCATTTAAAATATATATATATATATATATATTAGATGAAATATATTTATTTAAAAAATCCCAATAAACATGTAATTCTAATTAAGGTTTAACTATTTGGAGAATCATCCCTCCATATTTCTACAAGCTGCAGCCACAAGAAGCAACTGTGTGTTTTTGCTGTGAGGTCTCTCCATGTATACCTGGTCAGGCTCATTAGAACTGGGAATGGTGGGAGCTGTGGACAGGCCCAGTCGTGAATGGTCTGGAGGGAGATCCGTCTCCCGACCGGTCTGGACCTGGCTCATACATTCATCCGTTACGGGTGAAAGCTTCTCCTGCAGCATCTCTGCACGATTAAAAAAAATACTTAGCTGTCAGACTCATCAGTGAGTAGCTGTGATGTTCAATGTACATCAGACCTTGCATCTGACACTTAACAGATATAATGAAGAATGCACACATTCAGTATATAGCCTATAGACTGCAACATGTATGTGTAGCCTGCTCTGCACACTCCGTTGCTCTTTTCCAGTGAATGTGAGGAGCTTTCAGCCTTGTACCAGCAGTGTACGCATCAGCTGTTAGACTCTAAATTCTACATGAATCTGTTTTGCTGGGCAAGTCTTACTTTGGATTCAGACAAAATTAAAAAAAATAGGTAGTCAACAAGTCAAAGCTCAGGTATTTCAGATTTCAAAGTCTCAGCAGCAAATCACACTGACATACTCAGTCATAACTATAGTAAAAATACTACTGAGAGTGCAGTATGGTTTAAGAAGATGTGAGGTATATGATGTAATGATGTTTGATGTAATTATGAAGTACACAGGCCAGCGATTTAAAACCCTTTCTAAATGGATGGATTCAAGTTTTTAGCAAGAAAGGTCGGGACCAAAAACCAGTGAAAAAATCCAGTTAAAGTAACAGAGTGGGAGTAAAACGGGGGATGTATTTGCCCTTGTCATATGTTGACGGTCATAGGTCCTTGTGTCGTTCAAACCAACAAAACCACTGAAAGTTGTCTTTCACACAGCTTCATACCTCCACATTTGTGTCTGTGTCTCATCCTGCTGCTGTTATGAACTTCATGTCTACCTAAGACTCTTGAGGGTGCCATCAGGCTCAAAACTGCAAACACTGTTCTCTAAGTGCTACTTAAGAGGCTGGAACTATCGGTCAAGGATTAACAAACCATTTTTTCTGTTTCAAAAACATTTTCTCTTTTTAAAAATGCTTTATTCTCAATTGCATTCAAAAGCATTTTAACACCTCACATTTTAGTATTTCATAATCTGACAATAATTTCTCATTCATATCATGTTTCAGCTACTGTATTTCACACTAACAGCAGGTTCTCAGCACTCTTCTGTAACTCTTTAGTGTTCTCAATTACACTAAGTACAGGCCTTTCTAAAGAATTTAGGCAAAAACTACACAAACTACTGCTGAACATCAGTATGAAACCTGTTCCTTTCTTCTCCCTGCCTCTGAGAGCACAATGCTGTTCATTCCTCTTGGTTGCACACAGGGGATGTGAGTCTGTAAACACAGAGCTGCCACTCTCTTAGCCATGAAAGTGGAAAGGCGGCGTCCAGAGTAAACTAATGAAGACATTTGTGAAAGCTAATAAAGATAAGAACTGACTGGGAAATGACCAGAGCAAGACCAGAGTGAAACTGGGCCTTTCACTGTGGTTTAACTGAGCAGCATGAGCCAGAACACTGTTTCTCCTTCTGTTCCTGTCACTGTGTCTGGGCATTCAGTTTGAGAACTATTCAGGCCACATATTCCTGCACATACAGTGCTATTTTATAACCTGTCAACACTAAAAAAGGGTAAACAAATGAAAACATAGGTTCTGTCCTTAAGTGCTGTTAGATGTTTGTTTTGAGCACATATTGTTGTATGTAGCCTAAATGTACAGAATCCACAAGGGAGTCTGGTTTTTGCCTGATGTTTGTACTGTGAGAAATGTTTGCTTTAAGTGAATCTGCTTGCAAAACACTGCTATGCACTTCAAGAAGAAATAGTGTCCGTGCAGCAGTAATTAACAGTGTTAGTCTTTTTCATATGCAGATCTGGAAAGTCTGGAAAAAATCTAGACAGTAAATATGAGCATTCGCATGTCAGATTGTGGTATCAGAAAAACTCTGTTATCCTTGGTGCACATTTGACTACAAATTAATGTAAAGCTCCACTGTTATTTTACATGCTTTTGGTGGAGGTCACGTGGTCTGGCCATCAACATTACATCACATTCTCTACTGACAACATATCAGATCCTGGCAAGGGTCTGCAGAAAGTAGAGTGCAGACCTTAAAATGAAAAATGCAAAAATAAAAAATATAATACCCTGAAAAGTTTAAATAGAAATACATGAGTTATGCGTCTGTGTGTGTGTGTGTGTGTGTGTGTGTGTGTGTGTGCATTTAAGATATGACACGTGCAAACTGAAACAGCTGTAGCCCAATAAATTTCAACCCGCCGCCATTTTGTGTCTGCAGCCCTGATGCATAAAGGCCTGAGCATCAACAGGGAAGGTTCTTCAGTCTAAACAACAAACAATATTAGATGACGAATACGTACGTAAAGCATGCAAAAAAAGAAAAAGAAAGAAAGAATAAAATTCCAACATCTCTCTGTAGTTTCACAGTAATTTGGCGACACTTCACTACAAATCTGCACAGTCTACAGAAATTTAAATTACTTTTAGAAAATCATCATAAATTAAAGCCCTGATTTGGCATTTAATCTAACAACACTGTAAACTTTTTCAAAGATGGAATGCAATGACCAGCGTCATGGAAACTCCCACAGTGAATTTAGTGCCAATCAAGTGTGGCTTTCTAACCGTATTCCATTGAAAATAATAATAATACTAATACTAATACTAATAATAATAATAATAATAGGCTACCCAATGTCTTGTCCAGGGCTAATTTAAGCTAATGAGAAATGAAAATACAAATCCTTTAAACACCATTCTCCATATCTGAAAAAAATATTTTGACAGTAAATTGTGAATTTAAAATTATATAGCCTATTCACATCATTTCCTTACGTTAAAATTGCCATCTTTCAATATTTTAGCAATAGGTTACAATAAAAAAAAGTTGTAATTAGCCTATGTAGCCTATGTATGTATGTATAATAAACAACAATAATTATAGTAAAATTAAGTGTTATTTTTATAAATTGTTTTAACAGAAAAAGAATATCCATCTTGTATCTGTAAATAAGACCGATACTTTTGCATTTGATTACGATGTAGGCCTAATTACATAATATAACAATGTCATGTAAAAAGAAAAAGGAACAATAGGCAATGAACAGTGAAAAATAAAAAGAAAGCCTCAGTATTAATCTAATTTGCTTAATCACTTCATCTTATTTCACACTCCTGCTCTCTCCCTCCACCCTGCCCTAACTGTCAGATTCAAATCTTCCATATCAGATTGTGGTACCATTCGTACCGCAGCTGATCTCCCTCACAGAGGATGACACTGTGTATTTCAAAGCCCACTTGTCCTCTAACACCATGTCTTTAATAGCCCGTCTGGAACACACAGCGCTGTTTACAAGCAAGCAGATAATCAGCAGATAATTAATTTACACTGCAGCTTATCAGAAGCACAGACGTGTCTCTACTGTACCTCATGCAGTCAGTCACCTATCATCTGCTTAAATCCATCCTGCGCACCGCAGCTTTGTCTTTCAGCCTGTTAACAGCAGGGTGTTTCCCTTCCCACAGCGGCTGCACGTGGTTTAAAAAGAGCCCGTTCTCAGGCGGGAGTGTGGAGGCTGCGGCGGCGGCTGTCCGCTGGGTAGTGTCAGAGCGTCGGTCGGTTCGACTGCCTTAGTGCCTTTCAGCTTCCCCAGCATCGAGCTGGGTTCTGCGCATGTGCAGTGCACTATCTGAGCTCTGGGGGGGGGGGGGGGGGGGGGCGAGTCAGTGTGGTTTTTTCTTGGAATCACACACACACACACACACACACACACACATTGCTGCACGTTACATGCACACAGTTGCTCAGCCCCCTTTATGTGTGTGTGAGATTTGTCTCCCCGTTTCGCTCTCCGGGCTGACCCCGATGCTGCAGCGGGAAAGCAGTGCCTTCCAAGTGTTCTTCCTCGGAACCCTGGTAACATCCAGCCACCACCACCATCTACATTTGGCATCTATCTGCATGCACTTTTGCAATACATTTGCCGTATCATTTTCCACATAATCTTGATTTGGGGACAAAGATTACTTGTAATTGCCTCTGTGGAGCAGTCAATATTAAGCCGCTGTGACGTGAGTCGTCTCTGTGTCATTAGCCTGTTTTAGGTTAGCAGTGTGGACTACACCTCAGGAAGCCTTTAATTCAGTTGACCTGATGTTGACTCACTGCTCATAGAAGCATAGCCATGGCCTCAATGGCCACAAACACTTTGTGCATTGAATTAAACTTAACTCCGAAAGATATCCCCAACATTCAGCTGCCTCAGGAGATTCACTGTTGATCAACATCCAGTTTTTTTTACAAGAATACTTCAACCCCAAAAATTCTTTTATCCACCAAAATAGATATCTCCTCTGATCAAGATTTCAATAAACTTATTTCCAAATAATGGCAGTTAATATTAAGATATATTCCTGGAAAACAATCTCTAATCCGTGTAAAGCAATATTCTTTCATTTTCTAGCCAATAAATCGACCCTTAAAATTATCTGTCAGTCTACAAAATAAAATGCCGTAATTTCATTGCCTTTTTAAGAACGAAATTAGTCCAACCTGTAACGTAATGACTCTCCACACTAACAGACTGAATGACTGACAATTATTATTTGCGGAAAACTTTAGTTTTCTGGTGTCAGAAAATGGGCCCGTTTTGTTACAATGCAAATTCAAGTTTAAAATTCAAGTTTTAAAGTTTCAAGGCTTGAAGTTTTAAATTTTTCCATTTAAAACTGCAGGTAGACTATATATAGAATCAATGGCGATAAAAGAATGGGCTGATTTACAAAAATACTCTGGTAAATCGGACCTTTGTTAGAAAAAAAAACGTGTTGCCACGCAGTAAATACTCCTTTGGATCACTTCATGCGTTTAAAGCAAGCAAGATATGCTTTGCATGCTCCCTGTGTGTGTGTGTGTGTGTGTGTGTGTGTGTGTGTGTGTGTGGTGTGTGTGTGTGGGGTAGCAACCGACCACCAGCCGTCATCCTGCAGAGGTGCAGCCTCACGGTTGTGGATGGCCGCGCTGTATTTGCAGGTGAAATATGCGCTTGTGGTTTTGCAGTAAATGAAGCATAAGTCTGCGGCGCGTCTATAAATCAGGTACCAGTATGACTTATATATCTGTTGGTGACATGGGCAAATGAACGGCCACCGTTTGTCATTCGACTGTGCGTATGTTTTCAGCTCTGCTCCGCCGCCTTTCCAAGCAGCCTGATCGCGCTGCTGACAGACACCTAACCACTCTCTCCATCTGCTGAAAAGTGTAGTTGGAGCGGCTGCTGGGTGCTTTATTCTCCAACCTCAAACTATTAACCACACACACATTCTCACACTACACTATAAACATCACATCATCTGCTTAATTTACTCCCATTTAAAGTCCATTAATCACTGAATTGTTTTTTTTTATTCTAGCCTATTACTTTCATATTTTCACCTTTCAGTTTGCGTGTTGATTAAGCTATTGGCTGTAAAATAACGCCTGGGGTATGTTTAGCCGAGTTCTGTCTGCAGCAGGGAAAGAAAGATGTGGCTGCATTTATTTCAATAATCGCCAATTAGAAAATCAGTCAAATTAATTGGAACACAATGATATCATAACTCGTTCACAGCCTGTAAAGTCTGCTACATTTACACATTGTGTACATTGGGGAGAACTGGTAATTACATCTCCCACCTCTAATATTATGAGATAAAAACAAGACTGAACTGTCAAATTTATTTTGTAAAGGTGCCCCATGGTCATGAGGCCAAAGGCAATGGACTTACTGTAGGTAAATTTAGGTGGCAAACCTGCAGAAATGTGATCATTAGTGGATCAGAAAAAAAGCTATTTCGTGCAAATACCAAATTTAACTATTTTTTACTTTTCATTTTCAACAGGCTGAAGGCAGAAACCGACTTTGTCAGGCAGAAATGCACTAGACTCCCTAAGAAAAAATTAACAGTTTTAACCACAAGTAGAAAAAAAAAGAAAAATAATAATTTAAAAAAAGCATTCTACTCAGAAAATACTGATTAGTTTTGGATCAGTGTTAGTGATATCCGTTCTTACCTCTTACCTCCTGCTTTGCTCTCTCACCTCTGCGCTCCCTCAGTGTCCACACACATGCAGCACCTCTGCAAGTAACTGTTGCAATCAAAAAGTTAGATATTTTTTATAGGAGCAGATCTGAGCTGAGGTTGTGAAGAGGAACTGAACGTAGGCACACTCCCACCGTCACGTGGCTGGAGCAGGAGGAGGTTGTAGCAACAGTCAGTCTGACACCAGTGCTGCACTGGGAAATATGAGTTCCAATTGGTGATCACTGGAAGGAATAAAAACATCAGTATCCCCAGGACTCAACCCTGTCTCACAGAAGTTGTATGAAATAGCTTATTTTGTAACGTTTTCAATAGAAAAAACACAGTTCATGCAACCACATTAACTCTATTGGTGTATCCTCCACTGAATTCCTAACTGCAGTGCATTCTGTATCAAATGCCATATTTGTCTGTATATGCTTATACATTGAAATGTCTTGCTTGTGTTCCATAGTGTCATACATTATAAAAACATTGCCATGTCTTTATGTTAACAGTCCACTCTTTTCATAGTAATATTTTATTTATATCAAGAAAATGAAAAATTTCAGTGTCCAGTGATAAACATGTATCTCCAAATGAGGTAATTCTGATTTTTCAAATAAAATGTCCTTACTTCCCTTATGGATTGAGAAAATTTACCTCTATACTTCACTACTACTGAGGTTAAATAAACAATTAAAAAAATTCAACTTTTTTTCTAAAAACACATCGTCATTTAACATAAAACAGGGTTATTGTTTTAGCTAATGAAACTCAATATTTTTGAGACACGGAGATTCACAGGATAACAATGAGATGTGAGAAAATCAGCAACTTCCAGTTTGTTTACTTTTCTGATTTAACGGATCTTTTTACAAATTTAATTTCAAATAACTGAAACATAAAGTTGTGAATCAGGTAGTTTTCAATAGCATTGACATAAACTGCACAAGATATCAAAGTATTAATGTCAAAATATCTGACCCCATTCATGGCTTAAACAGCATATGAAAATTACACTTCAGCAGTTTTATTGACATCCAAGTGCTGTCTGCTGAATAGATTAATTTTAATCTTTCAGTGTCGTTGTGTTTACAATGTTGTACTTATAATATCAGCAACAGTTGAAAATAAGGTCATTTTCCTGCTTGAGGGCATTGACATCTAACTCTATTCAAACTGTGTATTTGCATTTTGCATTGCTGAAAAGAAGTCTCTGACACATCTGTATTAATGATTCAGACATAAACTGATTGCTGATCTTACAATTTACTGCCAATTCAGTGATTTTGTCCAGTTAGAAATGTTGAATATGTTTTTCATTTTCACCTCCTTGTATTATCAATGCTTTTGACTGCGTGTCTCAGACACCTCAGAGATTGTCAAGCTGAAAAGGCAGTTCATCCTCAAAGTGGTGCAGTGGGTAAACGGCTTTGATTTCACTCATTTGAAGTGAAGCTGCTGTTGGTGTCGTGGTTGAAGGAGTAGGGTGTCAGATTTATAGCAGTGGGAGTCTGGCCTTTTCTCTTCCTGGCATAACATTTTCTTATGTAATTGGCAGAAGGTGGGGTCTGGCTAATGCACTCCACCACATTTCTTACTACATCTGTTCCACACCTCCTTGTTTCTTCTACAGTCAAAATGGCGGAGGTTCAGGCTCCCTTTCTTATTAGCTGGATACACTGTCAGGCCCCTCCCACCTCCTCAATTTTCATGCTGTTTCATTTCTAATCACTGATTGGCCATTTTCAATCCTCACCAACGCTGAGCTTTAAATGGCTTTAGTGCCTCACAGACAAGGCGGAGATTTTTGTCTCAGCTCCCCTCCCTAGGCCTCCAGTGTAATACTGTTCATGGCTGACCTCCAATACATTGCTCAAGCATGCTTTAGTAGTTATCAGAATCAGAATCACCTTTGTTGGCCAACGTGGACACATACAATTTGACTCTTTTTTGCATTGCTTTCAATGAACTTACACAGAAATAGGCATAACAGCTAGGAACAAGGACAACAGACCTGGACAAATAAAGGTTAAGTCTATTACGTACACAACAGTGTTAAAAAAAAGGTGTACATATAAATATTACATAAATATATCTAAACAGCACCAATGACCACCAGTAAAATACAAGTTAAGTGTTGTGTAAGTTGTGTGATAAAGTATTAGGGTGGAGTTGCTCTGAGATCATAATGTAATGGTTTGACTAGTAGCTGGGGTGCCAGTCAGGTCGGGGCCTGACCATTGTCAGAGTCTTGTCAAATTCTATAAAAAGTACATGTATCAGAATACACCTTATAAATCAAATTGACCCTTTTAAACACTGCAATGAGACTCAAATACCCTGGATGATTTCCATCCTCTTAAACAAATCACTGAACCACATCTCTTGAAATCCAACAAACAATATATTCAAAGCACAAGTAATCAGTTAATCTGTAGAAGTGAATGTGGAGTGAGTGAAACAGATCCAGCAAGAAACACAGTCCTGAAGTACAATCTACAAAAACTCTGTTCCAGGATTTCTCAGTCCAGTCAATTATAATTACAGTCTCTCAGTTCAGTTCAGTTCAGTTCTGTTCCGTTCAAAAGATATCCTCCCTCCAAACAATATAATTCACAAGCCAAATGGTTTAATCCACTGAAGTATACTGACAGATCTTGACACCAGAGTTTCCATTGTCTTTGGATGGTACCGAGAGAACCATTCCATTCTGGCTCATTTTTTTTTGTTATCCCTCTGTTTAAGTCCCTAGCACACTGATCCAATACCAAAAGAAGAAAACACATCAGTACTGATGCCATGCCAAACTGCTTGTCCATCTCATGCTCCATTTTACCCTAACGTGTGAATAAGACCCTGAGATACTTGAACCCCTTCGCTTAGGGCGGCACCTCTCTCACAGCCCAGAGGGGGCAATCCACCATTTTCCAGCAGAGAACCACCATTGCCTCAGATTTGAAGGTACTGACTTTCATCACAACTGCTTCATACTTGGCTGCAAACATGCATACTGCAAAGACCAGAGAAGCAATTCTGAGGTCCCCAAACTGGACCCCTTCCTCTCCCCGGCTGTGCTTTGAGATCCTGTCCATGAATATCACAAACAGAATTGGTGTCAAGGGGCAATCCCGGTGGAGGCCAACACCTACTGTAAATGTGTTTGACTTTGTGCTGAGTATGCGGATACAGCTCTCACTTTGGTTATACAGGGACCGGGTGGCTTGTAGTAATGACCCTGGTACCCTGTATCCCTGCAGTACCCTCCACAGGAGGGAAGAGGTCGTAAGCCCTCTCAAAGTCCACAAAACACATGTAGACTGGATGGGCAAACTCCCATGACCCCTTCAGCATCCCTGCAAAGGTAAAGAGCTGCTCAACTGTGGACGGAACCAGGATGGAATCTGCATTGCTCCTCCCGAATTCAAGGTTAGACTTGGTCGGAGCCTCCTATTCAGTACCCTGGAATAAACTTTCCAGGGAGGCTGAGCAATGTGATACACCAATAATTGGAGCAAATTGTTGGGTCTTCTTTTTGAAAACTGTGACACTGAAAAGGCTATCAGCCAAGACAGCCCAAAAAGGTCCACAGCCCTCAGCATCTCAGGGTGAATCTCATCCACACCTGACACCTTGTCGCCAAGGAGCTTTTTGACTACCTCAGTGACCTCTGCCAGGGATATAGATAAGGCTTCCCCCTATTCTTCAGACTCTGCCTTCTCCACGGAAGACGTATGGAAGTGCTCTTTTCACCACTTAACAATATCCTCATTTAGGGGGTCAGCTGTTCTACTCCCCTGCTGAACACAGCCTGAGACAAGCCCTGCTTTCCCTTCCTGAAGTGTCTAACAGTTTGCCAAAACTTCCTTAAGGCCTTCCTTACCGGAAGTCCTTCTCCATAGCCTCCCCAAACTCCTCTCACACCCAGGTTTTTGCTTTGGCAACCACCTGAGCTGCAGCTCTTCTGGCCAACTGATACCCATCTGCTGCTTCGGGAAACCTCTGGACCAACCAAGCCTGAAAGGCCTCCTTCTTCAGCCTGATAGCCTCCTTCACTGCTGGTGTCCACAAGAAGGTTCTGAGGTTGCCGTTATGACAGGCATCAACGACTGTCTGTCCACAACTTTTGGTAGCTGCCTCCACAATGAAGGCTATGAACATGGACCGCTTGGATTTCAATTTTATTTATAAAGCCCAATATCACAAATCACAATTTGCCTCACAGGGCTTTACAGCATACGACATCCCTTTGTCCTTACGACCCTCGCAGCGGATAAGGAAAAACTCTTTAACCCTTTTCCAGGATGGACAGACGTGCAATAGGTGTCGTACAGAACAGATCAACATGATAAATTCACAGTAATCCGTATGACACAATGAGACAGAAAGAGAGACAGAGAGAGAGACAGAGAGACAGAGACAGAGACAGAGACAGAGACAGAGAGAGAGATGCAGGACAGACGGTAATGACAGTAGCTTACAACAACATTAATGAAAGTAATAATATTATAATTATAATTCCGGCTATTGTGGTACAATATGTTGAAAGTATATATTAATATCTGATAGTATACATATGTGACAATAATCATATGTGTATAATAACAGTAGAAGTATGACTAATGATAGCAGCAGCAGGAGGTATCAGGCAGGACCACGGCAGCAGCACAACCACACACATCACACTATCCAGGCACCGCTGCGATATAAGTTAACCTGCAAGACAGTGGAGCACAAAGGCTCCGGAGAAGGAGCCGAGTTAGTGGCATGCAGTATGGCTGAGTTAGCAAGATGCAGTAACGGGACATGAGAGAGAGAGAGAGAGAGAGAGAGAGGGGGGGGGGAGAAGGTGTCCGGTGTATTATAGGAGGTTCCCCGGCAGACTAGGCCTAAGTCAGACTAACTAGGGGCTGGTACAAGGCAAGCCTGAGAAGGCCCTAGCTATAAGCTTCATCAAAGAGGAAATTCTTAAGTCTAGTCTTAAATGTGGAGACGGTGTCTGCCTCCCAGACCGCAACAGGAAGATGATTCCACAGGAGAGGAGCCTGATAGCTGAAGGCTCTGGCTCCTGATCTACTTTTGGAGACTTTAGGGACCACGAGTAACCGTGCATTCTCAGAGCGCAGTGTTCTGGTGGGATAATATGGCACTATGAGCTCTCTAAGATATGACAGAGCCTGACCATTTAGAGCTTTGTAAGTTAACAGTAGGATTTTAAATTCCATTCTGGATTTTACAGGGAGCCAGTGCAGAGAAGTTAAAACAGGAGAAATATGATCTTGTTTCTTAGTTCCTATTAGTACACGTGCCGCTGCATTCTGAATTAGCTGGAGAGATTTTAAAGACTTATTAGAGCTACCTGATAATAGGGAGTTACAGTAATCCAGCCTAGAGGTAACAAAAGTGTGGACCAATTTTTCTGCATCTTTTTGGGTCAGGATAGGCCTAATTTTCGCAATATTACGCAGATGAAAAAATGCAGTCCGTGAGGTTTGTTTTAAATGAGAATTAAAAGACAAATCTTGATCAAATATTACTCAGAGGTTTCTTACGGTAGTGCTAGAGGCCAGAGCAATGCCATCTAGAGAAACTATGTCGTCAGATAAAGAGCCTCTGACCTCAGTTTTGTCTGAATTTAACATAAGGAAATTGGTGCTCATCCAGGTTTTTATGTTTTTAAGGCAATTATGAAGTTTAGTTAATTGATTAGTTTCTACTGGTTTCATCGATAAATACAGTTGTGTATCATCCGCATAACAATTCATTTGAAAGCCTTGAGTGGGTTTATGTACACCCTGACTGAAGCCAATGGAGTCTAATAATGAAATAAATGTGGTAGCCAGGGAGTCATTATCAACGTCAACATGAATGTTAAAATCGCCTACAATGATAACTTTATCTGATTTAAGAACTAAACTGGATAAAAACTCTGAGAATTCAGATACAAATTCAGAATACGGGCCAGGAGCACGGTACACTATAACAAATAAAAGTGGCTGCGAGGTTTTCCAGGTCGGATGCAAAAGACTAATAACAAGGCTTTCAAATGAATTATAATCTAGTTTAGGTTTAGGGCTGATTAACAGACTAGAGTTAAAAATGGCTGCAACTCCCCATCCTCAGCTGATGCCTCGAGGAATGTGGGTATTATTATGACTGGGAGGAGTTGATTCATTTAGACTGACATATTCATCTTGACACAGCCAGGTTTCAGTGAGGCTGAGTAAATCAATATGATTATCTGATATGAATTTGTTTACTAACACTGCTTTAGATGATAGAGACCTGATATTTAACAGTCTGCATTTAATTCTCCTGTTTTGTCTTTCTGTCACAAAAGAGATTTTAATTTTTATGAGGTTGTTATGCACAACTCCTCTTTGTTTAATTTTAGATTTACAGTAGATAATTTAGGTGGTCGGGGGACAGACACCATTTGTATAAAACTATGGATGGGTAACTGCACTAGAAGCTCAGAGAAGTGTGTAGGACTCTGACTCTGAGTCCTGGTCTCAACTCTGGGTTGTCAGGGTTTTGAATTACTAATAAACTTGGCCAGGTTCCTAGATATGAGAGCAGCTCTCCTAATCAGACCAGGTTTTCCCCAGAAAGTTTGCCAATGATTAACGAAACCCACATTGTTTGCTGGACACCATCTGGACAGCCAGCGATTAAATGATGACATGCAGCTAAACATGTCATCAGTGGTCAGATTTGGGAGGGGTCCAGAGAAAACTACGGAGTCCGACATGGTTTTTGCATATGCACACACCGAGGCAATATTAATTTTAGTGACCTCCAATTGGCGTAACCAGGTGTCATTGCCACGTGAATAACGTTCTTACTAAATCTATGTTTAGCTTTAGCCAGCAGTTTTAAATTTGACTCAATGTCTCCCTCCTTCAGGTTTCTGTCATTGCCCACTTGAGTGTTGAAGTCCTCCAACACAACTATAGAATCCCCAGTTGGTGCCTCTCCAGGACATTCCCCACTCCAAGAAGACCAGGTACTCTGAACCTCTGTTTGGTGCGCAGGCACAAACAGCAGTCAGAGACCTCCTCTGAGTGATCTGCAGTTGCATCAAAGCAACCCTCTCTTTCCCAAGGGAGAACTTCAACACAGTGGCACCTAATCAGTGGCTCATGAGTATCCCCACCCCTGGCCAGCGCCTCACACCCTGGGAAACACCGGGAAAAAGCACCACTTGGCATACAAAGTACCGGACCCCGATGCCTATTCCTGCGGGTGGTGGGCCCACAGGGTGGCAGCTCCAGATTGAGGATTAAGGAGGGCCTGGTACTCCAATTCCTTTTTGCCAAGTTCATCAGGGTTTGTGAATTGCTCTTAGTCTGGCCCCTCTCCTGGGACCACTTTGTCTTGACCCTACCAGGGGCTATTTGCCCCAGAAAACACAGCTCCCAGGGTCACAGGGACATGCAAAACCCCTCCACCACATTAAGGTGGCAGTCATTATGTTACGGTGTTAATTTTGTCATCCTCATTGTCAGTGCCATAGAGACCTAACAACAGTGCTTATGCCAATTTTGGCAGTTATTTTGAATTGAGGACGGGGTCTATGCCATCCTAATGTAAGGTTGCTCATGTCCCTAAGTTAGCACAGTTGTGTGAAGGCTAAATTCTAAATCAGTAAATTAGGATTTTTTTCCTAAATGCAGTAGGTAAAAATGTTTCTGTGATACCAAAAATCTTAAAGGTCATTCTAAACTGAGATACAATAAGACTTCAGAGTTTGAAAGTTTCTGTAATGAGACCCCAGAACTCTACTGTGTTGGTTCAGTCAGCTCTCATTAATCTTGTTTGCAGCAGCAGGAAGTAGTTTTAAACAAGAGAAACCCATTCTAACTGAATATACACTACCTTTCCGGGCCCAAAGAGCAGTCAAACAAAGTTAGCTGCTAGCTTGTGAACATAGTACATCTAAAGAGGAACACATCTGGAAAAAAAAATCCTAACTCAAGGTCCACTCTGTCGCACAGTCCTAATCATTGGATGGAATTTTCTTACTTGTCATGGCAGTGGCTGTTATGATTATTTCCACATCATTTGTAATACTTCCCATCCATTTTTGCTTTAAATACAATACAATCCAGTTGAAAGCTCCAAAAAAAAAGCTAGTAAGTGGACCTTTACTTGAAACCATTTTGTCAAATATATTTCTGGGTTGTAACTCAAAAGTCCTGGATATTCTGGAGGCTTTGCATTCATAGAAAAGTATTGCTATAGTTGAATGTTTAAATGTGACTAAACAGCTTGTCAGTGGTCCAGGAATTCTGAAATTCCTGAATCTAAAGGTGATTCAGTTCAACTGCCTTGACTTGCCCTCTTAAAGTGATGTTTGCTATTTTTTTAGATGTTTGGACCTTAGCTTCACTTGATGTGTTGTAGTGTTGTTTTGAACATCCTCATTATGTGAGGGAGTAGGCTGTGTGGTCACATTAGACAGAGCCCTAAATCCTCTGTGGCCAATTAATTTGTGGTGGTTAGAGTTTTCGCAGAGGCATTTAAAAAGATTGGTTTGACACATTTGAAAGTTGGCTCGGTGTTTCCTTTTGTA
This sequence comes from Epinephelus lanceolatus, assembly GCF_041903045.1. Classification (NCBI taxonomy): domain Eukaryota; kingdom Metazoa; phylum Chordata; class Actinopteri; order Perciformes; family Serranidae; genus Epinephelus; species Epinephelus lanceolatus. Next base: position 2,764,232 of record NC_135737.1, on the reverse strand, counting down.
TTTTGGGGAATTCTCTAAATGTAAGCATCTATTCCTCAAGTGGCAGCTATGTGTGATATCACATGGGCCCCTTGATAAAATCAATTATATTATCGATAATTAACAGTTCACTGTTCTTTTCCAAACGTCTCTTAAACATTTTCATGTTTAACAACACAGAGATATTTATTTCCTTATAAGAACAGTAAATCTTCTGATACCATCTTAGAGAATAGTTCAAGCCATTCATCTGTAGTATTGGCTCAGATCAGCTCTGCTTACATACACGTCATTAATGAGTGTGAGTATCTACTGCAGAGCAGTTAACCTACAGCTCAGAGCAAACAGTGAGGGTTGGTGCCAGCATCTCCATCATACAAGAGGGAGAATTAACTCACACTGAGTCAACATCCTCCCACTTTTTATCAACAGCCACAGACACACCGCTGCACTTTCCCAAACACTGTTAGCATGTGAGTTCTGACGGAGCTGCTGCAGAGGTCACTGCACACCACTACTTTTAGATGGTTCATCTCTGACTAGTAAACAAACTGTTTTCCTACATCTGTAGTTATGATTAACCAAAACATTACATCTGCACATCTGCAATTACAACCAGCAAGTTATTTTTATGGATATCTACATTTGTGGTTAGTCATAACTATAAATGTCTATTACTATATTTCTCACATTATCACTAGTCACTACAGTTCATCTGGCAAAGAGCTGTTGTTGTTTGTGGAGTGCTTGGGCTGTTATAAGTGTGAAATGACATCTTTTGAAGTGGGCACCATGTTTGCACTGTGGCCATTTAATTCAGAGCTCAGCTTGATAATATTAGTGTCAGGGTCAATTGCTGAATTAAGTTGGACTTTAGTAGCTGCCTAGCTGGCGGTATGTAGGCATCATGTGCTGCTTGGTTCAAGATCTGGTCAAACCCATAGTCTTACTTACACTCACATACACAAACCAGCTCCTCCAGTTCCTCTGATCCTTTAACATGTGACATGGCAGACATGGGACCCAGTTATCCTGCTGACTTCACAGGCCTGAGCTCAATTCTTGGAAGCTGTTGCTCAGACCTCCCATGATGGAACCTCTAAAATCCTTCATCGCCTTCTTCCTCCTTCCCATATTATCAATACAGCAAACTTCAGTGCCTGTGTTTTACTTATACCTCAGAGGAGAAATGGCTTTGCCATGTGCACAGAATGTGGAAGTGATACATTTGGACTTTCCCTGCTGCCTTTTATGTGGTTTTCTAATAGCAGATGTAGAGCAGAAATGGCTGGCTCCTATTTAACTCTCACTTATTAAACCACATACTTCAGTCAGAAGGAAATAGAGCCAGTTGGAAGTGAATTGAATTTATAAACCTGAGACTTTAAAGTGTTCATTATGTTTGATCAACAGTGGTTGGTAAGCATGCTGTCAATCTTGAACGAATACACCTAATATACATCATTGTCTTTTCATGCAGCTTTCTAAGCTTTGTCTTTCTGGTTTCTTTTCATAGATGTTGAGGCTTGGTTACTCCTAAAACACCCCCTGTTGCTGGACTTTTGTCACTGTAACACCTCTGAACTAAATGTGAAACAGCAGTGCCTATGACAGCGTCATAAAACATAGACACTTGTGACAAAGACAAGCTCATCTGAAATCATTGTTTGGTTCGAGTCATTAAAATTAAATAGGACTTGGGGATTTTAGGGACTAGTTTTTGTCCACATCTTTTTGGCTGTACTTTGCCAGCTTTTGCTCTGCTGCTGGCGGTAAAAGCCATTTGTCTTGCTGCACTTCACTATATCTCTGTTTTTATTGGGTGTGAGTGACTTGTCAGCAGTCATCTAAAATGCATTTGAAAGTACTTTTTTCCAAGTGTTTTTGTTCTCATGAACGAGACAAACCGTGCGAGTACTGGATAAGAGAGAGAAACTTCAAGCAATGATGATGTCAATATGTAATTTTATATGCATGTGCTTGTGTGCAGTTGTATCTACAGAATTTTTATTATGTATGTGCACTCACTGAGATATCAATTTGTGTAAAAAAATATCCTTACTTACCTTTCATTGGTTTACTAATATGTAGGCATGGCGTTGGTCATTGATATGGACCTAAAAAATAACTGCAGAGTTGAATCTATGTATTTACAACCCAAAATAAATATTCTAAACATGAGAAAAATATCAATTACTGGTATTATTGTAGGGCATTAGCTTTTGGTCATGATATCCTGTTCACCACTTTTTTTCAAAATTCATTTTTGATTCAACTCTGTTATGGATGGAACAAGCATTGTTATTGAATTGCAAAGATGTTAATGTTATGTATTGCAAACCTATGCAAAACTTAAATAAAGCAATTCACAAATGAAAATATTATTAAAAGTATTTTTAAAATGCAGTTTTATTTTAGTTTTCAAGGTGATTGCTTTATGCGTGGAGCTTTGTAACTGCAAGTGTCATCTCAGAGTGAGTGTAACCTTAAAGGCTAGTATCCTGACATCCATCAGCCCCCAGCACTTTCAACATGTAGAGTATAGAAAAATCTGTCCAAAAAAAAAAGAAGAAGAAAAAAAGAAGAAGAAAAAAAACTCATTTGCATGATTTCTTCTGAAATATTGTGGACTGTATTTCTCACTGTAGTGATTGACATATATTGTAAATGTTACTCCGCAACATTGGTCCTTTTGTCAACACTTTTTATAAAAATACAGCAAAATGGGAAAACCACATATTGACATGAGTCCTTTCAGATTCAAAACTCTTTATGTAAACTGACACACCATTAGAGGTACACATTTTGAGTCACTACAGAAATGGCTCTAACCTCACTGTCAGTCTGTGCTTCAACTCATCATTTTGATAGTCCAGAGTGTCTCGCTGTGACATGTTAATGAGTTTTTGCATTTAAGACACATAGGCCAACGCAGGTCTTGCTTTACTTTTACATAATGTTGCAACATGTGCAACTTTCAAACAGTTTCCCTCACCCCAGCGTGAGGGCTGAATTGATATTGTATTCTTCTAATTTAAACCTATTTCACAAATCAACACACATTGCCTATCCAAACATGTCCATGGATCCCAGATAGGTTCAGAATAGTGTAATAAATTTTAGCCAGTGAAATTTGTCAGTAATGTCAGTTTAGTTTTTCAGTTGAGTCAAAGCAACACTTTTTGCTTGTTTTTTGGAGCTGATCACTTCGTGTCAAAAAGCGTTTTAATGGAATGTCTTTTTAGGAATGGGCATTGACTCTAAACCACTTCTCTAATTTATTGCTGTGTGTGTGTTGACTTCAGACAGTTGAGGTTCAGTCAAACAAATGTGTTTCACTGTACATATTCTCAGGGAGGTTCCAGAACTCACCATTTACATTTTTATTAGTCTCATCTATCTTGTTGTGAATAATTACATCAGTTAGAGCATTCTGCATATGCTAGAGCCCTAGCTATAGGTTTTAAAACTGTGGGCAGCAAACCACAGATGAACATAACATTTTCAATGGAACCATGTGTTGTGAGCTGAGTGCATGTTTTCTCCACAGTAAGTGATGTTGAGTCATGATGTGGAAGGTAAGTTTCCACAGTAGTGGGTGAGTTGTTTGAACACTCCTGCTTTCCTGTCAGAAACACTCACTTTATTGATACCACTGAAGTCTCTTTAGCTGGGACAAACTTGACCCCATAATTTCCTCACTGTACTTGTGTGCACTTTTCATTTTGGTTTGTTGTATTTGTCTCATTTGGTCTGATGTTATGTTTCCATGGGTGATTTCCTTCATATGGTATGGCATATGGCACACTGCTCTGGGGATCAATGCCCATACATACAGGAGTTTTGGCTGATACATGTAAGTGACAAATTGCCAACATTGTACATCTAAATTCAATAAGATTAGGTTAGCATGAACCATAGAGGGTACAAATACATAAATGGAATGTATGTGTTGAAATGATCAGAAACACTGTACTGTAGAGTACTGTAATACTGACATTTTTCCCCAACTTCATTTTTATGAACTAAGACAGAGCTTTTATAAAACACGGAAGGCTCAGTTTGCCATACAGGTATGTCCTCATTCAGCAGTGTGCTGCAGCATGGCAGGTCTGGAGCATTTTCAGACATTGTCAGCTCTGTGACAGAAACGTGCCTCATGGTTGAAAATTTATGTTGAATTAAATTATTATACCTGCATTAATCAGCTTAATTGGCTTCTTGGGGGCAGCAAAAGCTGTAAACACAACACTGACATATAATGTTATAGAGCTGATATGGGGGCAGCTGTGGCTTAGGAGGTAGAGTGGGTCATCCACTAATTGAAAGATCAACAGTTCAATCCCCAGTTCAGTAGCATGTCCAAGTATCCTAAGGTGAGATACTGAACTCCCTGAAATTTCTAAAAACTGAGTAGCAGGTAGCACCTTTTATGGTAGCCTCAGCCACCAGTTTGTGTGTGAATGTGACTCAAAGTGTAAAAGCACTTGAAATTGTTAGATGTGGCTTGTTTACACATTAAGCAAACACAAAGCAACATTATAAGTCATTTGAAGTCATGTTCTTGTCAACTTGATAATTTAAGTCTCGTGGTAACTTTCCTTTTAGCTCTGTTTTGGTCTCCACCAGCTCACTCAAGAAAAACACCCTGCTCCTTAACTGCTAAATGCTACACTGTGTTCAGCAGCCTCAACGGCTGACACTGTCAACTTTGCGTCTCCAGCCCCTGTCCCACTGCACAAAAAAACTTTGTTTTCTAACTCACGTAGCATATGTTCCATATGATGGGCAGTGTGCATTTGCATATTAGCTACATATTTAGTTTCACCAAGCACATTTAGATTTCACATTTAACATTTAGATTTAACATTAAACATTTAGATTTAGATTTAACAATTAGATTTAGATTTAACATTTAGGTTTAACATTTAATATTTATATTAAACTGTGACATTATATTTAACGGGCGGCACGGTGGTGTGGTGGTTAGCACTCTCGCCTCACAGCAAGAGGGTTGCCATTTCGATCCCGGGCGTGGGAGCCCTTCTGTGCGGAGTTTGCATGTTCTCCCTGTGTCAGCGTGGGTTCTCTCCGGGCACTCCGGCTTCCTCCCACAGTCCAAAGACATGCAGATTGGGGACTAGGTTAACTGATAACTCTAAATTGTCCGTAGGTGTGAATGTGAGCGTGAATGGTTGTTTGTCTCTATGTGTCAGCCCTGCGATAGTCTGGCGACCTGTCCAGGGTGTACCCTGCCTCTCGCCCGATGTCAGCTGGGATAGGCTCCAGCCCCCCCGCGACCCTCAAGAGGATAAAGCGGTTAGAAGATGAATGAATGAATGAATTATATTTAACATAGTTCAAATATTGCTGTAAATGTGGTATAAAGTGACTTTAAAAAATTTACACCACTTTACAAATGGCACCCCATATTGGTCTTCACCCAAGCAGCACTCAAAATGTGTCCCAAATCAGCCTGTAGTTAGAAAGAGAAACTCACTAAGTAAGAGAAGAGGTAACCACCATAAAGTTATCACTGACCTGTTTTGACACACCAAAAATAAAAAAAACAAAACAAACAAACACACACACACACACAGAGGAAGACATACTCGTCTGCCACAGAGCTGTGTACCCAGCTGTGGGCTACTGGCAATGGGAAAGGAGTCTCTGGTGTATTTTTAGCAGGTTTTAGCAGGGTTTGCATACATGCACTAATTTTGATGAAAAAGGGATATCTGTTTCTTGTGACTGCTCACCCTACTGTACGAAAACAATATTTAACTGCAAAGTCTGGTGAGCCAGCAATTGTTCATATTAAATCAACAATTGTAGCAGCTGTAAAGAAATTAATTATTTGTATAGATCTGACTAATATTTATGTAGCCTACTCTAATACAATGAATAAGGTGTGGCAAATAACATTTCAACAAACAGTATTTATTTATCACTCATTGAAAACTCTGTACCTATTGTTCTGATGCAGCATTATTCTGCTTTAAACAGCTGCTACATTGCAATTTACTTCCATGAAGTTACAATATGTAGCTGTAATATTTCACAATAAATTACATTATTATCACCTCACAGACTTTTACCAACCAAATTCAAAATTTTATTGTAAAATTCATGCAGGTAAATATAATAATTTTACAAAAGCATTTTATCTGTGAGATTACAGTGAAATACAGCAATTCTAAGGCAGCATGCTGCTAAATCACAGTAACATGCAGGCATGACTATGGTGACATCACAGTATACAGCTGTCATGACACAATAATTTACTGCAAAAGTAATGCAACTAGTAGCTGGTAATTTACTGTCAATGTCCAGTCAAATATTTTACAGTGTAACCATAAAAGAACTTTAAAGAAGGTTGATATTTTAGGTTTCAATAAAGATTCTCTCTTTCTCATGGTCACTGGTGCATGTTGCTTTGGCAGCTTTTCAAGTACATATTGAAAACTGCTATGCATTTAATTACATTTTGAACCCGAAATACAGGCTATGTAGCAGCTTCCGACCAACATTTCTGGTACTGGCTTTCAGAGAGCTGACTGGTTAAACTTCACCAATCATCAGACTGGCAGAGTAGAAATACGAAAACAAAAACAACTTACTTTCCCTACTTTCTCCCTAAATTAGTCTCTCAAGGTTATTCCCAAACTGGCATGTTTACAGCTGGCCAACATGTCATTTATTAATAATCAACACTTATAAATACCGTATACTGTCTTTGTTTCTAAAGAGGCAGCATCAGTCAAATTCCAGTCAGAGTATACTGCATGTCTGCAGAGCGGCTCACAGTTTATCTAAACAGGCAGGGATGTATTTTACATGCGTCTGAGCTTGGACAAGTGTTGAGGGGGGATTGTATGTTTTTAGAAGGGCTGGCGGGTTTAGTCTCGGCATCTTGACTTGGCCCAGGCGTCCATTCATCATGACAGAGACTGTTAGTCTTTCCTAATCTCCTGTGTTCATCTTCTGCGTCGGCCCAGTGTGTGCAGGCCAGGCCTCTTAGTGCCATCAGTGCAAATGATTTCTCCAGGGTCAGATACACAGATCCCACATAGTTCCTCTTGCTGTCCTTTTTAAACACTTCCTCAAGGACTCTGGCATGATCAAAAGTCCACTATTGCAAACGCCTGGAGGAGCAACAGGCTCTTACAGTGTTTGTGATTTGGCTTGAAGAGCGGCGGTGTAGGCTTGTTGCTGTTTGATTTAGGACAGTGAAAGGTGTACGTTTCCATGCAGGCCTTCGCAGTTTCCTTTAGCAGTAATGAGTGGCAAAATGGAGGTCGCCCAGTGTGGCTCCCACTTGCCACTTCATTAGCTGCCCTGCAGTGTTTGGCTTCGCCCTGATATACAGCTTTTCCAACGTCTTTCAGTTTGCCATTTGTCTCCAGAACAGCAGGTCACAGTACCATGTCACATAGTCTTTACATAGAAGTACATGTTATATTTATTCCAGATCATGCTGTAATGTATGCTGGGGAACAACCAAGAGTGTGTGCAAATACAGCAGGGCTCTGAACTCTAACCTATCTATCATATCAACTCAGGAAAAAGCAAGTTAGATTTCACAGAAAGTCATAGATTTAGTCCTTCACATGTCTACTTGGCATTTTTGTCAGAATCCACATTATTGCAGAGCTCTTTTAGAAGAGTGTCTGTTTCACCTTTTCCCTTTCACTAGGGGGATTAGGGTTAGGGTTGAGGTCTGAAATGGAAAACCATGCAGCTCAACACTCGTTGCTCTTGGAATTGAACAGACCTGGCAAAACTGTGATGTACAGTGGTGGAACAAATACTATACTTAAGTACAAATTCAAGGTTCCAATTACAAAAAAGCACAATATTTGACTAAATCTCAGTTAGATATTGTGCTTTTTACTCCACTGTCTGACAGCTTTCTTATCCATTCAAATTTTTCATCCCCTGCCCATTTAGTGAAAACCATGTCCAAAACCATATCTCCAGATGTGCAGATTTTGAATGTTTGTGATAAACTGAAGGATGAGAAAACTGAAGGAACAGTAAAACACTGATTCATATAAATTCACATTATTTTGCTAAATGAGTATTTTTACTTTTGATACTTGAGGTACATTTTGCTGATAATACTCAAGTAAGGTTTTGAAGATGTCCTGCATTTATAAATGTTTTAGCATAAAAAAGTTTTTATTCCACTACAAGTAAAAACATGCAGTGTAATATTTTTATAGTGTGGTGTTAGTCAACCTGGTCTCACTCCGAAGTCTTCGAAAACTGACACTTGATCAACAGACAATCCATGTAACAGGCTGAAGTTAACATGGCATTCCAGAGCATCAACAACCAATACACCCAGGGTACCTTGCATGTCATATCTCTATGTGGAAAGTCCATGACCAAACGTCAATATGTGACATGGTTGGGTTGAGGATGTGTTGCATTAGGACTTTTATTTAAAGAGTGACTAAACCCCAGAAAAACCATGGGCAGGGTTGGGGGAGGGGGGGGGGGGGGGGTAAGACACACCCAGTCGATCCTTCCTGCCGCCTCCTGATCACAATTTGGATCTGATTCAATCAATGAAACCATACTCATTGGTTTTCAACTGGGGGAAAGTGATTTGGGGGTTTACTTCCTCTATAAGTGAGAGATCTGAATACTTCTTTCACCACTGAGTGTGTTTGGGATCAAATGAATCCTCATTCACATAACTCTTAACTCAAGAGATGACACTCCTCTGCTGAACAGACGTCTATGTTTCTTTGGTAACTGTGTTGTTTATCCTGTGAAAATCATAACAGGCAAAACATCTCCACACCTGAACATCTTCACCACTATGTTTGACTTTAAAAGTGTTATGAACAATTGGATTAACCTGTTATGTGTCTCAGATTGCACATTTATAGATTGCACATCTTGTTTGCACGTAGTTGGTTTTCTGCTTCTCCTCAGATATGAATTTCCTGGGTTGATCTCTTGCTCACTTGGATGTGCCCCATGTAGGCTGAGTCCTTTGCTGTGTGTCATCTCCTCTCTCTCCCTACTTACCTGTCACTCTCCAGACCTAAAAACAAATCATAAAAATCTAAAGATGTTTATTCCCTGTTTGAAACTTTCAAATGATCAAACAACTACAACAACTAGCCCCACACTGATTTGACCAAAGCTCTTCTAACAATACTTTGAGAAAAATGTAACCCAAGGTCCAATTCTTAGCTCTTTTCTTTGCGTTCAACTGCATGTCATGGTTTATTATTTTTGTTTTTAGTTTGTAGTGTGCTCTGTCTTAAAATGTACTTTCTCATTTACACCATTTTACTATTGATGTCACTGTGTCTTAAATTAAAAATAGTCTGTAGCCATTTTGATTATTATTACAGGTTACAGATTTCTAGTCTAAATTCATTTCATTTATCAATTTTCCTATTTTAAAATGTCAGTTCCTGACTTTTTGAATTCATGTGATGGAGATGTTCTCACTGTATAACTGGATCATAATTAGGATGTTTCCTAAACCCTTGAGCTTTTAAAGAATAGAAATATTGACTGTCGTAGCAAAATGAACATTACAACACCACAAATGTTATATGTCATTGCACTCAGATGTATATGATGCTTTTAAATTGTATACTGTAGTTTGTTCTCCCTGACTACACATTGTAACAATGAAATTCATAACACAGTATTTGAAATTAAGTTACTTGTAAAGTAAGTAAGTGTGCCACCTAGTGGTTGTTTGTTTTAGAAGCTGCACTGGTTGGCAGGTGACCATCTGCTCCTGCAGGAAGCGCCTGACAAACTGGATAGGATGTGTTCTCAGTTTAGAGAGAAGGAATTAAAAAAACAACTTTAAAGTGGGCTGTATGGCTCTGATATTTTATTGGTAGGATGTGTCAAAATAATAATAAAAAAAGCATGAAGAGGACTGCCTATTAAACTGACCAGATCTGATCCCTACTGACTCTGAACAGGAATAGGTAAACAAAGACACTTTATAAATCAGTGTTTTACAGTGGATAATCAAACAATCCACAGTCATGTAGCTGTATACATAGAATAATACTGAGGATTTCCTGCACAGCAAACACAACCACTGACTGTGTCTCTGTCCCAGTGTCTATCTACACAGTTAAGTTACTTAAAGGACCAGTGTGTAGGATTAAGGGGCATCTGTTGGCAGAAATGGTATAGAATATCCATAACTATGTTGAAAATAAGAACCACGTTTTAGTTCTTATTTTCTTATTTTATTTTCTTAGTTTTAGTTTTTAGAATGAGCTGAAGTGGGTCATCTTCCATGGAGTCAGCCATGGTAGCTCAGAAAGGACAAATTTAAGTGCTGGCTCTAGATAGGACCACTCACATTTTTGTGTCAACCACTGCAGTTGTCACTTGGCCCATGGGAGAAGTTTCAGTTCTGTGCCCTCATCGTGAGATGCCAATAAATCCTACAACAGGGACTTTTAAAGCTTAGTGTTGATATTATTCATAAGATACTGCTCCTGTGTCTGCAAGAGGAAAAAACATCAACAATACAACAGAAGTGGGCAAACTGACTGACTTTGAGTGAAGTAAAAGCTTTGCATTGAGTTTGTGTTATTAAACTCAATGCAAAAAGAAGTGAAGTGGTCAGGCTCTGCGCTCCTTTGGGCAGAAGTCATGGACATCTCTCCTCCTTCCTCAATGTCCAGGAGGGGGCGATAGGCCTGTATGCTGTGCTGCTATACTTCCAAACTATCCAGCTATCACACACACACACACACACACACACACACACACACACTTGCACCCATGGTCATAACTTGTTGCATGCTTCATTTTGCCTGCTTTGAAAGCACTGCCTTGATAATCTGATTAATAGGTGAATCTGACAGTTTCCAGATAATTGGAATAAAACAAGACTAACTTTGGAAACATAGTAATTTAATGGTAAACTATAAATCCAACCTGATTACTGCATGATTGGTACATCGTTCCTGTCTTCCATTCTATATATTCATACAAATATGTTTAATTTACAGCACCATGCGTGTACTCTGAGTGCCTTTCATAAGTGTGTTTTTTAGGTATTTTTGTGGATCTTTGCACTGACAATTGGAGTTTACTCAAAACAATCAGTGCTTTTCCCTTTAGCACATCTCACTTTATTGGTGGCGTGCTTAATAAAGTCATATTATAGTTGAGGATTTTCTACCTTTGTGTGTTTGTGTAAGAGGTATGGGCCGGTGGAAGTGTTGCAGTGAGGTTAGAAGCTGTGTGTTCTCTCCCTCCTCCTCCCTGCCTGTTCTTAGGGGGAACAGTGGGCTGTGATTGGACGCCTTCGCTCCACTTTGAACCAGTGTAATGATTGCACCTGAGCTGAGCAGCCAATAGGCAGCCTGCACTGTCAGTAGCTCCTGATGAGCTGCAGCTTAATAATACCGACTGCTCCCCAGCACTTTCAGACCAGCCACTTTGCTTCAACGGTGATACTCTGAAATTCTTCCCACTGTCTCCTGATGGCTGGATTAGATTTTTCTGCTGCTATATTGGCCTCTAGCTGCTTCACACCTAAAATACATAAATCTCGATCTTCGGATATTGATATTAATGTGATCAGTTCTGCGGGGTCAACAGCAGTGGCAGAACAGTGAGAGCCTAGTTTGGCCAGTTGCTTCATCCTCATGAGGCAACTAACAAAAAAAATCAACAGGTTTATGTGAGCAGCATATATCATTACAAAAATATGGAACATCATAAGATATATTTAGATTCCCATATTAATTTATTTAACTTAAATCAATTATTTCATCTGTGGTAGAAGTATTCAGATTTTTTTTATTTAGTAAGAGGAGCAATTCAACACATAAAGTATTACTTATGTCCAATTATGTGTACATTATGTAGGATACATAATCAGCAAAATGTTCATGGTGAAAAATAATTTTGCAGGAAAGATTGGCCCCTCTGATGTTACATTATTAGTACAACTGATAGCCATTAATGTGTATGCAGCACTTTGATGTTGTAGCTGGTCAAGCTGGTGTTATGGTTTTAACACATTTTATTCAATAACAAAGCATTCTATTTTCAACAGTCAAATGCTTTGCGTAAAATATGAATTTGTAGAATAGTAGGCACATAAAGTAAAGAAAGTACCGTGCCTCTCTAATTAAGTGTAAAAGTATAAAATGGAGGGGGAAAAGCAAAACGTCAAGGTACTTAGGAAGTGGTTGGGTAAATGTATTTGGTTAATTTCCACCACTAAATGCCATACCGTGTTGCCAAATCATATGTATCCTAGCATAGTGAATCTAAAGTCATTTTAGGATAAGAAGAGAACAAATAGAAAAGTTAAAGGCAGTAGAATATTTGTGTAGGCTAATGTGAGGCTCTGTAATATCTCGTCCGATCCTGGAGATAATGAGAGAAGATAAAGAGGAGGGCAGCTCTGTGTGATGTTGTTTAACTTTCACACAGTAAAACCCAAGAAAGGTGTTTGTCGTCCGCCATGAAATGAACTGTGAAACTTCTTCTATTGGCCTATAAAAGCTTTCATAGCAACACAAGCCTACGATCAGTGAACAAAGTTGTGAATAATCTTGGCCTTTTTACCCCACGCCGTCAGCAGTCATTAGTTATGATCCACGGGGCCTCCACAGGAGTCTATTGATCACTCATTGACTGATTGATTTAGACAAATACTTTTTCTCCCAGAGTGCGAGGTCCAGTCGCTCTCTCTGTTAATTGAAGATAACAGAGTGGCAACAATGGCTCCCGTAATAGAATGAGAGTTTTGTGATTATCGCTGCAGAAAGAAAAGAAAATGAAGAAGCAGGGGAGGAGGAGGAGGCGGGGGTCTCTAATTAGGAAGCGGGGCGGTGTGGAGGCTGTGGCCGGCAGGCAGGCGACAGGCGCCGGGTCCCGGACAAAAGGCTGTCTGCTGCCCTGAACTCCCCCTGCTTAACCCTTTAAACCAAGACACACATATACGCTGTCACACACACAGTGCTGCTGCTGTCATGCTCCCACGCAGGCCTCAACATAGGATTAATACAACACCAATACTTTTTTTTTTGTTAGGCTACATAAATCCACAAAAATCGCATCGTCTTGCCATGTACTCATAGCCCCTGGATATCATGACACATTTAAACGCCATCATATTACACATATTTCAGCAAATAAAAATTTAATTAATGTGAAAGTTATGTTCCAAAATATACAGGCCGAACTCTATAATCCCTGATAAGCTCCCAGCTGAGTTAAACGGGGAACAGTTAAAGTTACTCTCAGCCTGCAGAGGATGTGTGTGAGCACAGCAGAGAAAGCTCTTCTTATAAATACTCCACTCTTTCTAAAAATACAGACGGCTACACAATACTAAAGGAAATGCTGATTGACGGTGGCTGAGGACCTGCTCAAAATAGACCTGGATGCATGCCGCCGACATGAAAAAATGATAGACATAGCCTACTGCTGCTACTTCTGCTACTACTGCAACCACTGTTCAGTAAATTACAGTAAAAAAAATCATTTCAAGAAGAAAACCTGGTCTTTGATTCTGTTGGACAATAAAAGCTAAAAAATTATAATATTTGATATTCACAGCTGTAGCTTTTATGCAAAATTTCGAGCAGCAAATTTCACCCACATAGCCTCCTTGATTTCACCATTTGATTTAAATATATTTTAATGAAATGTGGCTTAAACCTATTAACATTTTCTTATCAAATTCAACAAACTGCCCTTTCTCATGGTACATAGGCCTACTTGGCCGACAGAGGGCGCTCCTGACCCACGTGTCCATATGTGTGTGTGTGAAACCAGATTACCGGTACTTCATTTTAAAAAATGCGCTACAAAGCTGTACAGTTGTTTAGCTCCAATTAGATTAATTGAAATATAATACTACCACTACCACCACCACTACTACTACTACTACTACTAATAATAATAATAATAATAATGATACGCCTGCAAGCCTTCAGCACAACGATTTTTTATTGAAATTGTGAGGCAATCAAAAAAAAACAAAAAACAAAACAACAACAACACAGAAAAACCCCGGACAACCAGCATAAACAAGATACTCTTATCTTTAAATATATTTTTAATAGATATGAATGATGCGCCTAAAAGGAATTGCTTTGAATGTCTCCTGACTGGAGTGAAATAACCTGAGGTGTTTTTGAATCCATGTGGAGCTCTTTCTCTGTTCCTCTGTCTTTGTCGGTGGATGCAGACTAAAACATGGCACACACGTCACCTAAAAATCAGCGATGCTTCATACACAGTTTGTCAAACCAACAAGCGCTAAATAGCTTTCATTTACAGTATATGTTCATGTAAAATGGGGGAGAGGAGGAGGACAAAAAAAGCAACAAGTTAAATTCAAAATATATACACACTAATATACAGCCTTGAATAAATTAATACCAATTGCATATTCTTGGATCTTAGCTTTATTTACAGATTTGTTTTAATCTTTAATTACATAAATAGTTCAGAAACAAATTTTCTGGCTTGAAATGATAAGCGATTCCTTCTTTCTTTCTTTCTTTCTTTTTTTCTTGACTTTTGAAATAATCAGGCCTGGGTTTTTGGATGCAGCTTGAGACCTGCCTGTCGGCGTCGTGAGGCTCTTTTAGGGCTCGGCTCGGAATAAAAAAAACAAAAAAAAAAAAAACAGGCCTGGATGCTCAAATGCTTCAAGTTAACCAAACTCAGCACACCCACTGTCCACTCCCCGTCAGGTTAGACCGATACAGATAGGCTACTGGCCTCCTGTGGTTGATTGTTATGTGTTTAGTGAGCCCCCCCCCCCCCCCCCCCCCCCATTTATCAATGTAGGAATGTATCCCAGAGTTTTTACGCCTGCCTTCAGAAAGCTGCTAATCCTAAAACACATGGGGTTAAGGGGCTTTCCACCCTTTCACACAGCTTTGTTGAAAAAAAAATATATATATATAAAAAAATAACATAAAAAAATAACAGTTTTCGGCCTTCACCGACCCATATCGATCAAACCTCATTCCAGTCTCCCTAATGTGCTGTACAGGACATATGCATTTATAGTCCTCTGGTATTCAAGCCAAGTCTTCATCCCACACAGAGTCCTCATCACTTGGGAGAGTCTGCACTCGGGGAGGGCTCCCGCTGGCTCTCCAAGCCGCTCACCAGTCTCTGGATGCTTTGCAGCTCATTCACTGAGTCCTTCATTGAGGTTTTGGGAGACACAGCCCTCCCGCCAGACCCTACTGTCTTATGGTTGCTATGGTGTTCCGGAGCTGGGCTGGTCTCCCTGCTGCCCGGTTTGGAGGTTTCGGAGCCTGGGTTGAGACTGCCCTGCAGGCCAGTGGTGAGCAGACTGGAGCTCTGAGGCAGCGACACTGGGAGCTGGTAGGGGTTGAAACGGAGACGCGGGCGCGACGCGCCAAGGAAGGGATTCCTGGAGAGCGGGCTGGAAGTGCTGGTGGCTGGGAGGGCTGAGGCCGAGGCCGCTGCTGCAGCCGCCGCCATGTAAGTGTAGGGGTACGGGAACAGACCTCCAAATGGAGGCATGGGGATGCCCTGGAACATGAAAGTGGAAAAATTTTGTTACATCACTGCTTCTCATCAAGTCGTCAAATAATCACATTAGTGATACATTTTTCATCCAAACAGCTGATTTTCTTCAGACGATTTAAAACAGTTTTTTGAAAGTTTGAAAGTAAATGCAACAACCGTTTTCTCGTTTTGTTGTGTAAAAATCCCATAACCCCAATGCTAATGCAAATATTTTCATATAGTTGTACATGTTTGTATGTGGCGAATAAATGAAATGTTGCGTCACTGATCATGCTTATAAATAAATAAATAAATAAATAACAGAGCTCTGAAGTTGTGAACGGTCGAGGTTTACATAAACAGTTATGGTCCTACGAAGGTAAAACTCAAAGCTCCAACTTTCTGGTCGTGTTACTCAGTGCTACAGGTGTACAACAAACGGAATTATTTTCTGATTGGATAACCCTCCTTACCTGAGAGGCGAGCATGTGCTGGGACAGATGGAATGGGAATGGGTTGGGGGTTCCTCCTGTGCCCTGTGTGGAGAGGCTGCCGTTTTCCAAACCACTTGCTCCGGATACAGAGGCCAATAGATGTCCCATGCCCATAGCAGAAAAGGCTCCGGGGGCCATGGCAAATTGCCCAGGGTGAAACAACAGTGGTGATCCGGCGCTTAGAGGGTTAAAAAACTGCTGACTGTGCAGGCCAGACAGAGCCAGGCTTTGTAAGTGGCCTGGGCTGAAGTGTGAGGGGCTCTCGGTTTGGACCATGAGAGGGGAGAAGGCCTCTTTAGTGGCACTAATGCCTCCGGCCTCTGAGTCCTTGGTCAACGCGTCCGTGGTGTCCTTCCTGTGCCTGCTCTCCGCTTTGTCTTTCTCAAGGTTTCTTACACTGAATAAGGAGTCGTCCTTCTTTTCTGTGCTAGCCCTATCCCTCATGCGCTCCTCACACCTGGAGCTGTAGGGGGACACAGGTTCAGGTCCCGGACTGCTGGAGCCAGTGCAGCGCTCGTCGTGATGCTCCAGCTCCTGCTCGCTGTCAGTGCACGTTTTCTCATCTACAACACAGGAATCACAGTAACAAGAGGTGTACGCCTCTAAGATACTATTCATATCTCAGCCCCAGCTATTTCAACCTAACACACTAATATTTGAGTTTTAAGAGCAACTTTCGAAAGCCTCTGTGTTATTTGCCACATTTTGTAAAGCATTCTTATGCTTATGCTTGTCTTCAACAGGATGAGACAAAATAAAAAACAAAACCGGATTAAATTTAAGACATTTCCTTTCAAAATAAATGGAATTTAAATGTCGACAACCCCAGCACGTATTTTACACATTGCATATCCTCTATTAAAATAGGCCTATTTACATTTAAAAGGCAATAAATTAGCCCATTATAACCAAAACTTAAGTGGATTTTACTGTAATTCACACGTCTTACACATACACGTTAATGTATTTATTTGCCAAACACCGCCTGTTCCTGCATCATGAACGTATTGGAGATTAAATTATTTAGGCAATCGAAATTTCATTAAAAAAAAACAAACAAAAAAAAAAACAAGACGGTACAATCGGAGATCTTAAGTGGCCAGTTAGATTGGTTGACAGGTGCAGAATACATGACCGCCCAACAGTTTACTGTCATACATTTTTAAGATTATACTATTGTTATGGGTGTAGGAGCAACCAAATAGGCCAGTGTAAGTTATATAAAAGATATTTCTATTTCTGTACGACGATAACACTTTTGCCGTGACGTTGCTGCTTATTTTCCTCCACCAGGTCACAGTCATGTTTTAACAATTTAACAAAATTTAAATGATTACATTTAAACAGTAAAGTTTTACAACAACACATCCTAGCTTTTAAAGGATATAAACAAATGAAAATAACCAATAAGGCTTCCTCACCTCGGCTGGGCCTGCTGAACCTCAGCGGGCTGGTATCGGCTCCCAGCGGGGAGTGAACGGTGTCCCTGCCTGTCGGTGGCTCGCTGGAAGAGGCGTCTGAGTCCGCACCTTCCCGGTCCGCCTTGCACTGGTCCTCATACATCCGCAGGGATGGCATGGTCAGCTGTTTCCTGTCAGTATAATTATTATAATTATTATTATTATTATTAAGAAGAAGAACAACAACAACAATAGCCTACTATCTAATGATAATGACAACCAATAATAATCCATAGTACTATGGGATATCTTCACGCTTTGACTCCATGACTTTGCAGAACAAAAACACACAAAAAGGCCCACACACACACAGGTGTTAGGCGGCAGCTGGATACCTTTTCTCTCTCCTTCCGTTTCCCGTGTCTCTGAATCCTTTGGCAAAGGGGTTGTTGTCAATCTTCAGCTGCGTTATCTGACAGAAAATACAGAGTAAGAATACATGTCAGAGGGGACATCGGTGACTTAGTGGATAGAGCAGTCGCCCCATGTACAAGGCTGGGTTCGAATCCAGGGTTCGAATCCGGCCCCTTGCTGCATGTCGCGACCCCCCCCCCCCCCCCCCCCCCCCCCCCCCCACCACCAACCCCCCACCCCTCCATACACACACCCGCCTGTCCTGTCCATTAAAGACAAAATGCCCAAAAAATATCTTAAAAAAAAAGAATACATGTCAGAGAATGACAACATATAGCGCACACTGCTAGAGCCCATTGTCATCACCTTGCCCAAATTAGAGACAACAACGTGTTTGGATTGACATACACGGAAGCGTGTTGGACAGGAGCCATGGTAGACCTCTAATTTGTATTATTAATAAAAGCGTAATGATGGGGCATTATTCTCATGGGCCCCTGGAGAGGAATTCTTTCACGAAATATTTCTCTATGGGGCTCCAAGCTTCCGTTCCCCAGAAAAAAAGGCAGAGGGAACAATACTTGAACAGATGACTATCATATCAATAATTAATAATGCGGTTTGGATCACTGCTGTCCTGATGTGGAGGAGGCCGGTGTGGCTCCATGTAGGGGCACGATGCCGGCATGGCTCCTACAAGAGGTTCCACGCTTCTGGGGGCCCTGTGGCCCTTAAAGAAGACGCTTTAGGCATTTGTCATTTGAGCATCTGTCCACAGTGACTGCAGGGTGACCAGCCTTTTAAATGCCCTCTAATCGATAGTGACTCGTTGCCATTAACTTTTACAACAAGAAGCCCCCTCCCCACCCCGACCCCCTGGACACAAGCTCAAATTAGCTTCACGGAGGAGGATAAAGACTCGGCGAAGGGGATAATAATGACATCAAAATATACACACAGAATAAAATAATTAACTGTACAAATATTCTATTGAATTACAAAAAACCCTCAAATAATAAATAAATAAATTAATTAAAAAGTAGAATTCCAAAAGCTGCAACTGTAATTTTTTGAGAAGACAAAAAAGAAAAAGGAAAAAAAAGAAAAGAGCACCTATCACGCCACACAACACATTCTCCACATTTATACGCCTAATTATTCACTTGGTCAAGGTAATAGACCATCCATAGCCCATAAATAGCGGATAACACACACACACACACACACACACACACACACACACATTTTGGCTCCAGATTTGAATTCATATCTGCTACACCCAGAGTCCAGGCAAAACAGCAATAAAAAAAAAATCACATGGGAGTCCTCTGCAGGGAAATTAGGCGACCTACAAAATCAGATTAAGTCTTCGGGGGCTGGTGGTGGGGGGAGGGGACGTATGTAGGACATTTATTATGCAAAGTATAGCAGCCATATTAGAGGCAGTTGGTTGAGTGTGAACAGTGACTCACCTTGTCGTTCTGATACGCTGTCACAGCCACGAACTCGGTCTCCGGGAAGACGTAGGTCCTGAAGGTGCTGTAGGGGAGCTTCAGGATGTCGTTGGCCCGCACTATGTGGAACCTGGGCTGGTACTTGTGCATGGAGTTGAGGATGGTCTGGACCAACACACACAAACACACAGCTCTGGAGTAAATATAACAGCGTTCTGTGGCTCCTTTTGATATTTTCTCCATATTTAAACAACACCAGACAGAATATGTTGACGCCGATTGTTATTGATGCTGGTACAATTACTGTGTGAACAGACTTGTCTGTAATTAGCGCGGGGCAAAGGGAAAATCCTGTCCAGGCCACACATGTTGTCATGAGGCTTCCGAATCACAGCAACAATGTGATATGATCCAGTTTGCATCAGGACAGAAGTTACAATTTTCCTCTCTCATTCATTTAAAAATACCACAAACACTACAGTCACTCTGCCGACCGTCATCTTGGAATCATAGCTCGAGGGCCTGTCTGTTTTAACTTACAGAGCACAACACACTTACCATGTATTTTTACATCAAATAGTCCTACAGGCTCTTTTTTAGATTAAAAATAATAAGATAAATAAACAAAGGTAGGCACAAAGACAGCAACAGATTTGAATTAAGTGTTAATTAATAAAATTCTAGCATTAAGCGCATGCATGTATAAATAAGACGCGTACATGAATAGAAATCCTGCCTGTAACCGATTGCAAATTATTCAGACTGACATGTAGGCTAAGTATTGTTTTTTTCCAGTCGAAAGGTCACTCTGTCTGCCAGGCAGGTGGGCTTTCTCCTAACCCGATTATTTCTGTTCAAACTAATAAAATCATTTTAAATACACGATGAAGGGATTCATATTTTGGATGAAACGTACAAAGTCACAGAAGCTTCCAAGTCATACTATAAAACACTACAGGCCTAATGTAGTACAAAATAACAACACATGGGCCACTATACTATACTATACTATACTATACTATACTATACTATACTATTGGATTACAGGCTGGAAGGGATATCAGACACGCCAGTCGGCCTCGCCATTCATGCTCATTTCAAGTCGTTTCTCTCTGGCCCGATTTGATGATACGCCACTTAATCCCCCAGCCTCGCAAACACTGATCTCAGATATTGTGTTTTTTTAAACTGTTTTATTTATTTATTTATTTATTTTTATTACCAATGCAACCCCGGTTAAAATGCAGAATAAAGAGGAGAGGAGAATGCAGCCGTGGTGTAGGCCCTGAGCTGTTGCGTGGTTTTGGATGTATGGATGCAGGGGAGAAAATGCAGGCTGATAGTATTCCGGAGAGCTGCAAGTATAAGCTCTGTGTATGTCAGCGGCAGGAGGAAGTCAAGTGGCAACAAAGTGGCAACAGCTTTGGACGTAAAGGCATTAAAAAAAACATGAGCTCATCTTTAAACGCACATATTCTCTGAGATTATTTTGTTACGCCTTTAAATCTTAATCTATTTCGTTGTCTCAAAACGTTTCAGGTTTGCTCACTTTTATTTATCATATAATTTCCCTACAGTAGTTTGGATTCGGCTCACGCTCTGTTCATATTTATTTCCCCTTGTTCGTGGCTGTTTATTCTTGGTATTTTGCTGCAATAACCCATATGCTTCATAAAAATTTCATCTGATCATAAAAACACTCTGACCCGTCTGTTCCAACAGCATGCAGAATGGATATATGAAAAAATATATCTGCTTAGTCGAGAAAAAAAACCCCTCAGTACTTACAAATCCGTGTTTGTCTGAGATGTTGTTGGTCAGCTTGAGTTTGTGGAAAGCAACAGGCTTGGCCATCCACTGCTCACCGGTGGCCGGGCTGTCCGGGTGGATATACATCCTCTTGGGCATCTCCGGGTCGGCCTTGCCCGCCACCATCCAGCGGGAGTTGTGGAACTTGTAGCGGCAGTCGTCCGCCGCCACGATGTCCATCAGTAGGATGTATTTGGCTTTTTTATCGAGTCCGTTTATTCGCACTTTGAACGGAGGGAACATCCTCCTGCAGAGAAAAACACGCGGGGAGTCAGCACGCCGTGATTCAGACAAAATACAACGTCAGATGATCATACAAGACTTGAACAAATCTGACTAAAGAGCCACTGAAGGCGACGCGGACGCAGAAAAAAACATGCCGCTCTGACAAGAAGAAATATTGTAATTGTCAGATATTATTCTCCAGTGTTGCACGCCATTAGGCGACAGCAAAACCATAGTGGGTGTGCGTGCGCGCGTGTGTGTATGTGTGTTGTCCAAGCCCTACACTACAAAGCTGAGCAGTATATTTATGACTACAACACTTCACGTCCCTGCTTTTTGAAGTGACAGCCTGTTTATAAAACCAAGAAGCGCTGCTGCCTCAACAGAATGCACTTTACAAAGATAAAACCCGACTAAAGCTCAGGTCACTTTTTCTCAAAAATATCCAAAATATGCACTTTGATCATTCTGGAAATATAACTATTTCAAAAATTAATTGACGTTTTATTCATTTATTTACTTTGATAAATGAAACCAGTTTAACTCCCAAGTGCATACACAGTGATACGATTGGAACTCTTTTTTTTAAACAATATATTTAGTGTATAATGTGAGGTAAACATTATGTGTTTGTGTAGTATTTTGTAGGCTTTTGATTTTCATTTATGTTAATGGTGGAAAAGGAGTAGCAAAGGCCCGACGCACGCCATTTGAAATCGTGAGTAAAATGGCTTTTAGCTGCAAACTTTTCAGCTGTAGTTCTTTCTCTGTATATGCAGAAACAAACTGCAAGTTTTTTGGAAAGAATGTATCCTTGGTTGTGAGAAATTCTTACCTTCCGGACTTGGTAATAACCATCTCCGTCCCGAGTTTGTGAAACTGGTCCCAAAGATCCTTGGCTTCCAGTGTAACTTTTGGGTCGTCGTCCACTTCCTCCTCGGGCTCAAGGCTCTTCATGCTACGGAGATGAGCCGCCTGATGGTGGCTAAGGGCCGGGTGGAGCCCAGCCTCCGCAGCCCCGGCCAGGCCGTGATCCGACATGGGCTTGGTGAGCGCCCCGGGAGGCAGGCTGAGCGCCGGGAAGAAGGAAGGCTGCGCGGCCGCTAGAAAGGCGGACATGGGGAAGTCGGTCGGCCGGTGTGCGTGGAAAGGGTGATAAGCCATTGCGGTCCCTGTGAAAACTGGATCTCTCATCGGTGCATCCACAAAAACCGAAGTGAAATAATATTTTTAGTGGTTTTACCCAGAGCCAGTGGATCCGCGCTTTGCGGGCAGTTAATTTCTGTAAAGCTGTACAGAATATTACAGCGACTTGTCAAACACACAGGCTGAAGAAAATAGCCCAGAGTTGCTGTTGATGTGCTTTTCCTTTGGTTCCTCCGCCGAGTCCTTCAGTGAAAGCGGCGATGTGAAGGCAGAGGCAGGCTGCGCTGTGTGCCTCTCAGGGAAATAAGCTGCTTCTCTGCGTCAGTCATTCCACACTGACTGGAGAGATGTGGCCCCGTTCACTGCAGATCTGTGACTATCTCACATGTCCTTCCTGCCTCCATCCCCAACACTAATGAACCAAGCCCCTTTGATTGCTGATTTTACGCTTTCTGGACCAATTGTGGGCCCCTATAGGCGTGGTTCTGACAGCTCCGGCCAGATTCTAAGAGAAGAGGGGAGGGGGGCAAGAAGGTGTCGGAAGCATTAGCAGTAAGAAAACATGTCAACAGAATAAAATATTAACCAATGACAGGAAAGATCGGGAAATCCCACCCCCATTTCCAAGCCAAACACCGGGTCAGCCCTCAGTTCTTTGCCGGTGGAGGCATCACCTCTCTCGGCTTGCGTTTTTACAATGTTGCCTCCGGAGAAACTAACCTGTCCACAGACTCACTGTCTTAATACTCACCTTAATACTCAGGAACCGCTCCAGTTCTCCACGTTTACCACTGTCTCTTAGACCAACTCACAACAGTAAATCCATGACTCGCAGCTCATGCTCTGCATTCCGAAGAGATTTATTTCGGAGAGCTGCTGCTCTCTCGGTCGTTCTCTATAATAACAGATTTGTAATTATTCCATGTTATCGGCTGTTTTGACGCTTAGGCTGGATTTGCTTCACACTAGCCCAGGCTATTCGCGTATACCGACTTCAGCCTCATACAGCCCCGGGTTCCCCGGGCGAGAGTAATCTATCTGTGCATTTTCCTGATCGAACTGACGGGAAGGCAGCAACAGCCGCAGCGGCAGCAGCGTAATAAAGAGACAAGGCTGGAAAAGACAAACCCAGATGCTGCGTGGAGGAAAAGAGGAAACCAGATGATTGATGATGAGTGAATTTTGAGAGAAAAAACAGGGAGAAGGAAAGCGGTGAGTGCCCACTTCGATACAAACTCTTCCTTGTTTGAACGCAAATAAAGTTGGATTTCTGTGAGGCTCTCTGGCACATTTAGATCTCTGGCCCATTTTTATTTTTAAATTAGTATAAATATAATTATTGTCAGTGCAGTTATAGCCTATCATTTCTGTTGTTACACTGCTGTTTGACACCGTGGAGATTTTTTGTATTTCCACATCCAGCAGGCACAACGATGAAATGATTTAGCGCTCAGTCTCAGAGCTGAGGGCAGGCCGTGGTAGCATGTAATCTCCGACAGGTTGTATTTAGTCAAACCAAGGACAGTGAGGGACAGCCACGGCCCCCACCCGCCTCCCTGCACTCCGCTCTGCTGAGCTCCTTTAGAAAAATCCAGCGCCGCAGCTCTTGATTAACTTGGACTCAGTTTGTCAAAGAGCCGCTCGGCGCCAGTCGGCTGATGCGCCACAATAAGAACAATCTCTTGTCTCTTTATATTTACCCTGGAGTCGTGCATGTGGGAGCCTCTCCGGCCCCATCAGAAGCCTCATCTGCGGCTCCGCTCCACTTTTCTGCCTCGGTCGGTGTCAGATATGATTTCTTTTTTTTTTTCTTAAAACAGATGCTCTCTCCGGGCAGGAAGTACCATGTTATAGGCCACGGGCGGCACCTCGACAAAAACTGAAACAAAAAGTGATAATCCTTCTGAATTAGACTGTTAGAGACAACTGCGCATTTCCTATTAACCCCTGGAACTTCGCAGCATGTCTGCGGCTTTCGGTGGCAGGCGCTCTTAATGGCCATAAAAATGTCTTGAATAATATTTATAAACTCTAATTGTTAATACATTAAATCACTCAATTCCTTCCCTAATCGTTCGTTATATGACTGTAAAACAATCTAATTAAGAGACAAAGGTGAAAACAAGACAGTTTTTATGCTTAAATGCGATCTAAAAATGCAACTCCAGAATGTTTCAGCAGTAGCACTTGTGTGTCAGATAAAGCATGATATGTGATTCAGGAGTATGAGATGTTTGTACATCTCCGCTGTCACACACTTGTTGCTCGGCTTCCGTCATATTGATACAGCCATGCTTAGTCATCAGGCCAGACAGGAGCAGCTCCAGCACAACAGAGCGCAATATACCTGCTTAAAGCCAAAATAGTTTCTACAAGCCCAAGGAACACATCAAATCAGACACAGGTCCCTGGATCATCAACTGTTTGACACAGTGAAGGCACCAACAGCAGAGTCATTTTTAGTCAGCCAGGTGTTGGAACTAAATGCCAGAGAGCATCAAGAATGTAAAATCATCAAGTATGTCTTGCACATACCTCACAGTTTTCTTAAGAGGTGTATTGTGGTGTCTGTCTGTTATAATTTGGCAACACAGCTGACTTGTTTGGAATGCTGCACCTTCATATAAAATGACAGAGATGGAGGGGCGGCAGTTTGTCAGAGTTTCGAAACTGTATGCATGGAGCTTTACTGGGGAGAAAAAAAGATTAGTAACATATGGAGGTGGATAACGGTTTTTCTGCCGGAATACCCAACTGGATAATTGTATCAACAACGCTTGTGCAAATTAGTCACCATTTATTTGTTCTGCGCCGTCAATGGTACAGAAATCTCCATTACGCGCGATTTAAAAGTCATTAAGTCGAGGGAGGACTGCTTCGAGCTGCTGGTAGATCTACATAGAAGGGGCACTGTGCTAGATTAACATATTCTGTGTTGGGGATTAATGAAAACAGTACATTTGCTCCTTAGACTTGTTCATTGGGAATGTGTTCTGTGTGGCAGCTGGGAATGCAGAGGAGAGGCATTGATTATGAAGAGCAGAATATCTTGCAAAAATGCCAAAAATCTAACGTGGAAACATATCCAAAACAGGAGTTTATTCAGAAGTTGTCCCTCATTTGCCCCACCATAAGTAGTTCAGATAATTTATGATATTGATAAAATATGTATTGTATACCCAGAAAAGATTCAAAATAAGCAGGTTTGGTATCTTAAAATTGAGATATTTGATGCAAAGAGTTGTCAGTCACCCGGTGAGATTACAGTTAGAGTGAATTAAAAGCTTGCATAAAGCTTTTCGTAGGAAGATGACCAAAGCTTTAATATGTCCTTGATCCGCCCGCTCAATACATACAATACAATGTAATACAACTGCAGATCTTAAAATGTGCGTAAAATGCGTCTGCCGTCCCGGTGATTTGGCTCCTGTGTCAGCGATCCGCGCCAAAGACGCTCTAATTACAACATAACGGGGCCATTTTGCGCCATATTCGTCTATAATCGACTATTGTTATTTTCTTCCTCCCTTCGACATTGTTCTATTCTTCCTTTTATCTCTCCATCTTCTCCTCCCATCTCCCCGCATCATCTCTCCAGCTATATTTAGCGGCTAGACTGAGGCCTTGGCGCCAGACCGTTTAAGACCTGTCAAAGTCCCTCATATTTCCCCTTGTCACATGGAAAGCCAGCGACCAGCGGCCCTCTCCTCCTCCTTTTTTTCTTTTCCTCCTCCTTCTCCTTTTTTCTTTTCCTTCCTCTCCCTCATCCTCCTCCTGAGCAGCCCTTCTCCACCTCCTCTTCCAGCTCCTCTACAGTTCACTCCGCTAAATGAAACATATCAGTTCTCACTTGGAGGAAAAGCAGAATGTTTCCTCAATCCCTTCCCAACACACCACACACACACACACACACACACACACACACACTGAGAGAGAGAGAGAGAGAGAGAGAGAGAGATGTCTAATATATTATTGGGAACAATACAGGGATTGGACTACAGTAGGCCTACTACCTTATGGATCACAGTTCTTTCATAAAACAAACATTTTTGCTGAACATGACTCAATGACAAACTCAATCATAAACTACAACCCCTCACATCCAGTTACCTTCCAGTCGTAAAGCCTGTTTCACCCTCCAATTCTCACAGTCATGTATCTGAACTGCAGTTACAGTGTCTGGAGGCTGTGGGTGCATCTGGCTGACAGGTAGACCACCAGGTGGGGGCGCTGTAGTGACCTAGAGGAGCCAGAGGAGAGTGACAGAGCTGTCACATACACAGGCGTTACAGCAGCCAACACTTTGATGCTATAGACACCCACAGTGTGGCCAGGTTTAGTCTCACAGAGCCTCGTAGGAAGGTTGGGCTTGATTTACTGTTGGATTCTTTACATCGCAGTGGTTTTCATTCACTGTATTGTTACTTTTTCAGAACCAGCCGAAAGTTACAGTGCTTAGGAGACTTGGCTCTGAACCCCACAAACAAAGTCAGTATGACCACAGGTGAATCAGTGCATGACGCACTGCAGAATTGTGCGCACGCCTGTGTATTTGTCCAGTACGACAAACACGATTACTGCATGTGACGCGTGCTTCCAAATATATCACACTGACATTAAATAGTTATTTCAGTTATTGATTACTGTCATTACTGTCTCATTTTCCCCATACAGCCTTAATAAAAATATCTTCTCTCTCCTTTGAGCCAAAAATCCCCTCACATTCCGCCAGGTCCCTTGTATCCACACACAGACTAGATTTCTGAAATCACCAATAGAGATGTAAAAGCACATTTTGCGTAAGTGCTTCAAATTTTAAATGCAGTAAAAGAAAAACAAATTAGATCCCACTGAATCATCGTCTTAAAAATCCCAGCCACGTAAATATCCTGTTTAGACTTAACCGGACTGTAGTTGTGGGTCCCTGAAACAAATAAACTGACTGAAAACGCTTAATTCTGTAAAAACAAAAAGGCCTCTGCACGAACGACTTTGTTTAAAAAGAGATTTCCCATGTGAACACTTTGAAAATAGATTGCTGTTTTTTTAATCCAACCACTTTTTCATCTATTTGAGACATTATTTCTATACAGACTCTCTAACTTCCTTTTATTTTGAAAATAGATGACTCTAATTTGATCATTTCGAACTTTAAAATCCTTCCTGTAATAGGATTTTGTGTGTAGCCTATTTTCAGATATGCTTTTAAGAAAAAAAAATTAAAGATTTTTAGCCAAAAATCTACCTGCGTCCTATGAATGCAAGAGAAGGACTGCACTGTCTATTTGTTTTGTTGAAGAGAAGCTGTCGACCCATTCTTAATCACAACACGTTTAAGCATCGGTCTTTTTATATAGGCCTAATCCAGCTGACAATATTTAAGTGTTATGTTCGTTGAGACGCATTTTTTAAACCGGTAAAATAATCTTTTGTGTATTTGCAGATGTGTTGACAGCGTGGAGAATTTGAATTAGCAGCTGCAGCGCTGGGAACATTGAATCATATTAGGAGCGCAGCAGAAGAGCAGCGGCTACCTGTAGGCCGGAGGGAATAAGGGAGAGGGTCTCTGCTCCTCTACTGTCACTCAGTGAGGAGAAGAGCTCTCATACACAGCACGGAGGAGACGCAACCCAGCTCATCACAAATCCTGCATGACAGAAAACACAATGGTTTCCAAATATATTCACAACCGCTCAACCAGTGAAAAGTCTTACTTTCGATTTCAGCAGTTAGTTTAAAATATCATATTTTAGTGTTTGATTATTGCCAAAAACACCATTATAATCACCCAAATAACATTAATAATTTCAAACGTTTAGCCCTGAAATAACTTGAAAATGTTTCAGAGTTTCAAATTATGCCGATACAAGATGAATGAAAAATCGAAGATTAGATTTTTTAAATTATCTGCGGCTTCAACACGCAGTCAAAATTAACAAAACGTCTATTAATGTTATTTAACGTAGCTTAAATAATGTCATATAATGCCGTCAACTTAAGTAAGTTGGACATATATTGATGAGATGATGATTGCAATGCAAAAAACTGTGCCCCCTACAGTCCTCTATCACATTATGGTGCACACAACGATTTAATGCGGGCTAATTAAAGTGAGCCTAAAATTTTGGAAAGTAAGTGAAGGTAAATTGATCACTGCTTCCTCCGCCGTCTAGGTAAGTGTTTTATTATCTGCCATGTAAAATCACATGAACCTAAAACAGCACTGAGTATCAAAGCTGATTCATGTGTTTCTTGAAGGACAAAGATGGCAGATGAAACTACTGAAGCTTATCCAGAAAAATCCCGCTCATGTTCCTGATTCAAATCTAATCTCCTTCCAACCTGACAGCAGCAAGCTGAGCTCAGATCAGTGAGCACATCTCCAGCTTTGTCTTGGACACCTTATACTGTACAGGTCCTGACACACTGATGGTGAGTTTCAGTGCTTAGAAAGCTGTCTCTGTGCCAGTGGCTTTCAAAATTGATTTCAAGGACCTCCAGGGGCCCTGAGGGTGTGGCAAAAAGTTTAATTTTAGTGTCATTTCAACGTCAGAAATGATCCCGATGAGACTTAAGTCTGAAAATTAACCTGATTTTTAGATTTCAATCTTTGTACAGTTTAAACAAAAGTCAAAGATTCAACTCTTCATTACAATTATAATTTGATCTATCTGCAGTCTTAAGGATATGTCTCGGACTTTGGTGTAGCCTATATGTTTTCTGGAGCAGCTCATCAGCACCCTCAGCCAGAGCTAATTACTCATCAATTGTCAAAATCACCTGCTGCAGTGCAGCAGCTCTGTCTGACCTCTCTGAATTAGATGGTCATTATTCTAAATCTTGCAGTTCTCTCAGGTTCCTCAGATAAATTGAATATTATCTTTTTCACTCAAAATGAACCTGACCATTGCAACCTTCTCACCATGCCTTGTGGCAGTTCAGTATTAAAAACTTATACATTTTCAGGGACTAAATAGGATTAAATGTATTTAAGGTCCAGGATGCAAAGCAAATTCAGACCCTCCTGCTCCCACTGTGTTTCTAAGCAATCTGTCATTCACAGTGCAGGCTAGGTGCTGTTAAAGGATTTAATGAGAAGACAGAGTGATGGTAAAACATGCAGGTCCAAGGTAAGACCCACACACAGTGAATGCTAAGTTTCAAAGAAAACTAATGACACACAATGTCTGGTATATGTGTTTGGTATGGGTTATCTATAAATCAACGAGTCCATGCATTCTAGTCATCAGCTCCCCTCTTTTCATTCAGAGACTTGTCTGTATTGTAATTTCTTTTTGTAATTTTTGGAACTAAAATGCCTTTGATTTTTGAAATCATTTTGGGGCATCATTTCCACATATTTCTCAAAAGATTTATTTAGGCTGTAGTGACAACAATACAGAAATTCATACACAGCTAATGTTAATTTACCTAAAATTGAACATTCTAGCATCCACCTCTACATCTATCAGTGGACACTTGTTTAAATCTCAGCTCCTCAGTGAAGCAGGGAATTTTCCACCACCCATGTCTGTGGAGGCTGCACAGTTCTCTTTGTTTGAGCTCATATTCCATTGTGAATTAAATTATATTTTGATGATATTTCACATGATTTCTGATAATTGGCCTCTATCATTATGTTTATTGTTAAAGCTGCATGGCAAATTAATCTATAATCACAAGTTGGAATTAATAAGGGACATATTTTTGTGATTTTTAAAAAACAGTCTTGGCATCGATTGAGCACAGCTCAGTGTCATATCCACTGTCCTAACCCAAAGTAATTTGCTTTAGTAAAAAACAAGCAAACAAACAATCAAAAGCTGCAACAAGTGATTTTCCTGCCAATTTGCATTTGGATGTATTTACTTAAGCACTGCTGGTCTCAGCAGTGGTCATGTTGTAAATGAGGGCTAGTGGGACCTCACAGTTTGGATAAGACTAGCAAGTAACACAATTATATGCATCAGCATTCACCTTTGGCACTTTACAAAACAAGAAATTAGTGTGTTCCCCTGAGTATAAAAGCATGGGGAGATATTTCTACTGGTAGCTTTTGAGAAATGAAGCCAGCAAGAGGTCTGCAAAGTTTTTCTATTCTATTACTTTTAGAACTTGTTATATATCTCTGCTATAGTTCTAGAAAGAAAATAAGTTGCTAAGTAAAATCATTTTGAAAATTCGGACGTTCAAACACATGAAGAAGCCTTACCTCACTCTGTTGGCATGTTCAGATAAAATGGGACAGTCATTCAGTCATTAATTCATCAAATCATAAATAAAACCAAACTATTCACTGAAAATAAAATCATCCTCTACAGTCTCTGCCATGCTTTCCATTTTCTTTTGCTTCCTATTTCCTTGGTGTCACAATGGACATGCATGCGTGTATGTGTGACTATTGTGGCTGACATGGACTCACTGCATTATCTTAAATATTTTTTAAGTGACAACAATACTAAAAATGTCTGTAACATGACAGGATGGCACACATGCTGGTTTCACTTCAGAAAAATGCACTTCTGTATTTTAGCTGAATGCATTCAGTACTCATTCATATTAAAAGTATTTTTGATATGAAGTCATACAGTTAATGAAATGAAACATCCTACAGCCGTATTTGGTGTTATACCTTTATTGTTTTAGCTGCAGTACTCTTACTAAAAGGAAATGGCTTTCCTTGCAAGTTCTGTGATCAGTGATTTTTTAATCATTGCTGTGCTTATCTTAGGTATCACTAGCTACATTAGGTTAATGATAACTTAGTTCCTTTTCAATCTACAGCCCTAATCAAACACAGTGTTGATTATAATTAAAGCAGCAGTCACACTGTCAGGCTGCTGACCTGCTGTGTGAAAGCTGACCTGTTTACGTGGAGCCCAGCCTCTTTTAGTTGAGTAAATGTGAATGTAGCCTGCTATCATTTAATATAGCTTCTGGTATCATAGTAAATGCAGTGCACTATGCAAGTGTTAGCATGCTTTGTTCCTGTCCCATATGAGATGTTTAGTTGAAATACTCAACTTTCGGATTAGCTCTTGCTAACCAAGCTAAGGCTAATGTTTTGTAGGGACCTCATGCTAAATTCAGGAGAGTCAGTGTGACTCTTGCACCTGGTTTATTTGACCCAGTTTTAGTAGATTTAATTAGTCCTAAGATAATGATAATGATAATAATAATGAAAAGCATTTAGTTTGCTGCCATATTTCTCTTGTTGAAAGTTTACATCAACAAGTTATTGATTACTGACCTTCCCGTCCCAACCAGTCCCATTACACATTTCCCAGCAGGATGTTGGATGTGAAGACGTGGAGACTTTAAGTTTGCTCTGAGCTGAAAAAAATACTTGAATTAGCGAGTAAGGCCAGGGGTATAACACTAAATTCTGGGCCCTATTCATATGTAGTCTCTGTGGGCCCCCCGCCCATGCTGTCTTGATCCATGTCTCTCTTGCGCACCTTTTAAAATCTTTCATTGAAAAAATGTGTTTACTTCTTTCCCTTTCCTTTCTTGTCCTGTCTCTTCATGACATGACAGTGTACATTGGTGCTCCAGCAGTAGCTCTAGATGTATTTAGAGAGGAATCTTAGTGCATGGGTGGACTAAACCAATTTGCTCCTTTAAGGGGTGAGAGGGGCCTCAGAGAGCTTCCATTTTATTCAGAGCTTCTATTTTTTTGTCACAGGTTCAGTCTTTCAATAGATTTATTCAGCCCATTTTAATTTAGTTATGGCACTAATTACTTAGAAATAAAAAAAAAACTGCAAACAAAACAAAACTTTTCATTCTAGCCTTTTGGAGGACCCCTTTCCCACTGAGGCCCTGTATAGGACGTCTTGCTGAGTTACTGCTAGAATGCACTGTTGCTACCTTTAAAGTTAGATCTTCAATACTGTGCCCAGCTTTCTCCCCATTTACTGCCATCACAATGTCTGTTTGTTACAAATTACTGAACGTAATGTAAATTCATTTTTTACTGACATGAAGAAATTGCATATTCATTTGTATTACTTACGTTTAAAATGTCAAAAGTGGCCTGGGTGGTCTAAAAGATTCTGACCACATTTTCTATGTTTAATATTGTGGATATTAAAAATTGCAAAATGTTAGTAAAACATGTTGGAATCAAATAAAAAGTTTCAGTTACTTGTAGTTGCATATTATTGAGCTTTCCTCTGGATGACAGAGACATGTCCTGCCAGCTGGAGCGCATTGCTGCTTTTTTTCATAATGGACCTAAATAAACATATTTTGTGGGCAAATTGCTGTGTTTTTTTCCTTTTTTCTTTTCTTTTCTTTTTTTTTAAATGAAAGCTTATTCTGTTGTCCAACTCATACTGTGATAGATTTTATTCTGCAATATATGTTACTGGAAATACAGTCATACTGTTTTTAATTTAAAACTGTTTCAGTCATTTACTTTGTCATAAGTTTTCATTTAATTGTCTGTGCAAACATTTTCTGGCCATCTCTCCATGTCTGGATAGGGTATGTTCCATTCTCACTGGGCAAGGACGTCTTTTTGAAATTTTATTACTCCTATCTTATTAACATATCCATGAGATGAAATAAAGCATACAAGGACTAATTCACAGCTAATCTAATTTGAATCTTTTTTTATTTGTATTCCCTGAGTTTTGTACTGATTAATAGAGAAACAAAGTGGCCTCTCATTTCTCTCTCAGAACAAAGAGCCAGAGTTGCCCATAAAAAGTCCCTTTAACAGCACTTTACTGCCTGTTAAAAAAATATGGTACTAATTACCAGTGGTAGTATGTGCTGATGGTCACCACCGTAGTTGAAATCTGAACAGGACAATTAGGGGCAATCAAAGTGAGGAAAAAGACAAGACAATTTTCTTTCCTTCAGTTTTATTGTTGTTATTGTTTATTTGTATTTTACAAATCAAATTTTACTGTCAACAACAAGCAGTAAATTCATGCCCTCATTCAGAGACAGAGCCGTCATGACATGCAGACAGTCCAACAACACTCAGACATATGGGATTTTCATTCATGTCTTTTCTGGTGTGACTCTGTAAATAGTGCATTTCAGTTTTCACCAAGACAAACATTCTGCTTGAGACAAACTAACAGGCAAAGTGTGTTTAATGAAGGGATTTCTGATTATTAGAGTCAATCTTTTTTTGCTGTGGGCAAAGCCAGTACATTTCAGGAAAATACATTTTTAGAGATCAAAAACAAGAGGCAGGAAAAAGATTTTGGTCAAAAGTTACTAATGTACAAAATACAGCATGACGGCTACGCTAGCCTCTTTTATTCTGCTCAATTAAAATTTACTATCTGGAAAGGCCAAGTGGGGAATATGTCTAAATGATGTCAGAAACATATCTCAATTACACCATAAACATCTAAATTACTTCAGCAATGTAGTAATAATGCCATCTCATTACTGCATCTTTTGTCAGATGTAATTACATGATAATCAAAGGCATGAGAGGACCAAATTTAATCAAAAACATTTAGTGAGAGACAATGAGAGCAGCAACACACACAGAAAGAAAAAGGAGCCGCTACACGTCACTGACTGGAATAAACATTTTAACTTTGTCTTCCTCGTGGCTCATTCAGACAGTAGGCACACCATAAAACTTCAACACACACAAAGAACGATGACAGGCTAAGGAAACAGCAGACATCAACTGCAGAGAGGAGAGGACGGCTGCTTTCCGACAACGTCCACGCCAACTGGTTTCTGATTTAACACCACAATAAGGTCAAAAGCAGGGCTGGACTGATACTCGTCTGCTATTTAAGATCTGATATTGAAAATAAAGGAAGTTCCTCCCTGACCACAGCTGTATCCAAGCACTATGTGATGAAACTGCTTTTTATCTTTACTCTTATTTTCTGCACATTAGGTTAATTGTTAAGCACACTAGCTGTTAACCTTAAAAGAAAGTCTACAATAAATTGGTCTAGGTGTTTTCACCCAGACTTGAATGCAATTTGTGCAATTTTGGGTAAATACTTCGTCATTTTTATTAACTTTTTGAAATTTAAATAATTGAAATTCTGCGCAAACTAAAGTTGCATTGGCAGCTTGATAAAAAATATCAGTCTTCAGATCCAACCCAAGAAATAAAATACCAACACTTTATATAGCTGGGATCACACTGATTTGTGAACAGCTGTAAGAGAGGAGAAAAACACTAATAACACTGTACAGAGAAACACAAATCCCAAACTTGATTTGGTTTGACATCAGTGTGCCAGTGGGATGCTTGGTAGACAGATATGGTGGAGGCAGGCAGGTGGGGCAGGTGGGCTGGACGGGGCTGGTTCTTCCTGAAGAAGAGGTGGGACTCTAGGGGAAGTTGGTGGGGAAGAGGCTGAGTGGCTGGCTCTCGTTGGTGGGCAGGGGGGAGCGGTAGCCCTCGAAGTTGCGTGGGATGCTGCCGCTGGTGGAACCCGAGCTGTTACTGAGGGTCTCAATGCTGCCCTCCCTCTGCAGCTCTGCAGGAAGAGAGACACAGACGAACAGAAAGAGAATGGAAAGAGAATGTTGAGTTGGAGCCATCAACCACAATGAGCTGAGCCAATCAAATAACACAACTGTGTGTTCCAGATGTCCATTTGCACCATTTGAGATGTCCTCATTATTAGGACGGGGTATCAAAGTCAACCTAAATATACTTTTTCAGTACCAAATGAAATGTGTTCATAGAATCAAGTATTTAAAACCTACGAAGCACTTAAAATTGGCATCAACCGGTTTCTCAGGTCTTGTTCTCATATTCTTTGATAAGGTACCTCCTGATAAAAGTCAAAACTGTACCAATTTTGAATTATTTTATGTTGGCATATTTCTTTTATGGCCACTTGCGTTAAGACATCTTAAAACAGTTTGAGCAGTTTTAGCATGTTTTGTTATATGGTGGGAAAAAAAAGAATGTAGAAACAATATATATGTTTATGTTCCTCAAAGTAATGGTCAACTATATATGTCAAAACTGTTATTATATGTAACCGCTAAAGGTTTAAGAGATTCACAGGTAACCACAATGATTCTTTAACTCATATATAAACCTTTCACAACATACATAAACATATAGGCTTAAAGCAATTTCAAACATTACATGAAATATATGGGATGATTTTAGATTCACATAAATTCAAAGTGTGCATGGCGGTCAAAGGAGCACAGGACACTAAATGTTTTAGAGCATCATTGCTAGATTAAACACACAGTAGGAAGAAATGTGTTACGAGCAGAGTCCACATCTTTGGGAATTAACCCACAGTGGACAACAGTTTTACAACCAAATCAAATGCTTCTTCCTGACACAGAGTATTTCTCTGTCATGCTCAAGCTGCTTCATAGCCCTTCAACTCTTCAGCATCCCTGACCAAGCTGCTCTTCTGAGGATCTCTCCATAAGGAACCTATTACTGTTACTACATGCTGTAAACCATATCCATCGATATATGGACAGAATGGCGTGCACACAAATGGCAGCACAGAATTAAGATTGCGATGCATGTAGTGTATTGTGACATCCATCAGGCGTCAAGCTGTAGTTAATCTGCCGCTGCTGCCTGGCTGCTCTGCTGACAGTGGTCAACGCCCTGTGAATGTGCAGCAGTGTATATCTATGACAGAGTATAACTCATCAACAAATTGAGAGCAGGATATGATAATACATGTACATGAGAACCTGCACGTGAACGTGGTTACAACTACTACGTGGAACATGTTCCTCTGGACTGCACGCAGACAAGGCTCTTGTGGCTGTTTCTTTCATACTTGTCAAACTTTAGGTTTTTTTTCTTTCTTCTTTGAACCTATCTCCCAAGTTGGTTCAACTATCAAGCTTGTTTGACATGCAGGGCTGCATGATGCATTGAGTTTTGAGAGGGGTGTATAGTCCCTTTCCCACTGCACAAAAATCTGCTAACACACACTAACATCCAGCTTTTTAATGTAATGGGAAAGGTTACAATCTGCATTCACACCTGGGTCAAATGACTCTGCAGTAGTCACGGGTATTTATCAGCTTCATCTCTGATCAAGAAACACCTGAATGAACGCGCTAATCTCAGCCCCTTCACCGCCTGGATGTAATGACGCACCACCATAAAATACTGTCCGTCTCCACCCAAGCAGCACTTAAACATTGATCCAAATCAGTCAGCACCCTGTTTGAAAGAGTATATATATAAAAAGAAGTAACCACCGTAAAGTTTTCACAGGCTTCTATGCTGCTTTTTACTGTTTACTAACCTGCTTTTTGGCTTGTCCGAGATGTTTAACTAGGCATACTTGTCTGCTGCAGAGCCGTCTACACAGTTCTGGTATACTGGCAATGGAAAAGAAGTCTGACGCCTATTTTTAGCAGGTTTACTCACGTTTAAATAAACCTGCATGCATGCGCTAATTTTGGTGGAAAAGAGGTAGATGTCAACAGAAGCATCACTTCAGCTCAATGTGCAGCACACAATGGCCATATTGAAGTAGGAATGTACCCAGGTGTTCTGATCTGAGGACTGATTTTGATCAAATTGTTACTTTTCTGCAGAGTGGACATGTTGCTGGGAAAAAAAAAAACAATCCTGGCAAATCCTGATGTCTCAACAAAGACAAACCTGTGAGGATGTGTGTCGAGACCCTGCCACTGTATGGGCTCACATAGAAAACATCCGCCGCAGATGTTTTTCTGTGTGTAGTACGCCATCAGCACTGCATTAAAAAAACTCATGGGGCTGTGTTGGCTGGGGCACGTTGTTTCAGGCAGCGTTGGGATGGTGAGTTGAAGTAACAGATCCATGAGTTTGGTGGCTTATCAGATGGCAAAACACTGCACATAGGTTTATAAAACAATAAGGAAGTCCCAGAACCCTTGTGTACTTTCTACCTTCTCAACTTAACCAGTTGAGGCAACTGGCCGCCCACCATAAAGCCTGGTTCTGTTCGAGTTTTTTCTCATCATCATTGCCAAGTGCTGTTCATGGGGGAATTGTTGGGTCTCCATAAATAAAATTAAAGGGTTTGGTGCTGGACCTGATATAACATTAAAAAACATTATTAGCAACATTAAAAAGCAGTGTAAATACAGAGCACAAATAAATCCTGACAGGCCCCCTGTAGCTGTAATCTGTTGTGATCTTTCTGGTATCAGTTTCCACTTAAAACAGTTTCCACTGCTGGAGTTTTTACTGCAACAGAATATCATGAATTCCTTCTGCTGTACGAGATGATGTTGAACTGCACACTGTTGTCTGTCAAAAACTAACTGCAGAACACATCAGTGACCTTGAGATGAACAGACAGTCTAATTAGCTTAAGAGTCTTTTCAAATTCATACAGTACTGACATAAAACCACAGCATGTGTTTAATAAGTCCTGCAGATGTTCAGAGGCCATACTGTCTCTGTCACGGAGGGCATGCAGGAAGTGGGAGCTTCTTACTTCAGTCAAGGAAACCTAATACAAACCACAATGTTATTATCCCAGCTAACATGCAATGTGCCACACTGCGGTGTTAACCCAGCCCGCTGCCTGCCCTCCCAGCCCCTCTTTTTTAATTCTCCAGCTCCACACAGGGCAGAAATACTGCAGTCATCCAAGGCAGGGTGAGGACTGCTGCGTCTGCTATAAAGCCACTTATACTGGTGCTGTTAGAGGAGGTTGCTACTAGATTTTTAAAGGATGCAAATAATCTTTTAACCAGCAAATTCCACAATTTCTTCTGTGTCAATATTAAAAACTAGAAAATATCATTTAGATTTTGACTCTACAGCTGTTATATGTCTCCACTAGAACCCTGGATAAAATTCTTACAACATACTAGAAACTGCAATAGCAACTATTATAATAACAATGTCATCATCAACCATTGTTTATTCAGGGAAAATTGACTGAGTATTAAGCTCTTTTACAGCAATGAGTTAACATTCAGTGGGCTACAAGGATACAAATATATAATTATAAGTGATAAAAAACAAGTCCATAAAAACAAATGCAGCAATGTCTATCGAGAATTATAAACAGCAATAAAAAAAACAGCAAAAAGACGAAAAAGTTAAATAATTAAGAATGGAGTCTGCCATCAAGGACAGATACAAAACAACAACAATAAAAACAGTAATATGTAGAAAATCATGTCTGTCAATTAACCAAAGCAGCAACACTGTAAAACCATATCATCTAGCATACACTTGAAATGATCTACTGATACATACTTGTCCAATTTAAATACCTCTTGCAACTTTTTTAATTTATGTGGACCGAAAAAAAACTAAAAGCTAATTTACCGAGCTCTGTACTGATCTGAGGGGTTTCAAGGGATAAAAATTCCTGTGATTGTGTGCGATGAGAGATGGATTTGATTTTTAAAACAGAAGTGAGGTAGAAGGGTAGCTTTCCAAGCAATGCCTAATAAACAAAAAGGAGACAATGTTTTTCCCTTCTATTAGTGAGTGAACACCACCCCACATTTTGATACAGCTCACAGTGGTGAGTTCTAAAATAATCCCCAGTAATAAAACTGAGAGAACTGTGGTAGACTGTATCAAGGGATTTTAGTGTAGATTGAGCTGCATGCATATACAAAATATCGCTATAATCTAAGACTGACATTATAGGTGATTGAATAATTGTCCTTCTATTTTCTAAAGAGAAACATGACCTCAATCTGTACAAACACCCAATTTAATTCTCACTTTTTTTGTGAGCCCATGAGTGTTTTAAATGAAAGCTTGTCATCTAGCCAGATGCCAAGGTATTTATAATCTATAACATGTTCAGTGTGGGTGCCATTCAGGGACCGGATGGAAAAGGTGTCAAGATTGCACTTCCTTGACCTTGTAAATGGACCTGCATTTGTATAGCGCCTTTCTAGTCATCTAGTGACCACTCAAAGCGCTTTTTACACTACGAATCACGTTCACCCATTCACACACATTCATACACTGGTGGCCGAGACTACCAAACAAGGTGCCACCTGCTACTCAGTTTTAAGACACTTACACAGCGATGGAACAGCCATGGGGAGCAATTTGGGGTTCAGTATCTTGCTCAAGGATACTTCGACATGCGGCCTGGAGGAGCTCGGGATCGAACCGCTGATCTTTCGATTGGTGGACGACCCACTCTGCCTCTGAGCCTTGTCAATAACATGAATTTAGTTTTGGTGTCATTTAAAATCAGTCTAAGATTTTTTAAGGATTTCTGCACAGTCAAATGCACACTAAAGGTTTGATATAGCTTCCTCTATCGATGGTGCACAAGCATAAAGAATCAGGTCATCTGCATACAAATGTGCTTTACAGTTTTCTATAGAGACACAGATATATATATATATATATATATATATATACAAAGTGAACAACAATGGACCTGAAATTTACCCTTTTGGCACACCATTTTTTAATTTTAAAATCTCTGAATACATTCCTGCAGCATTTATACACTGGGTTCTATCAGTGAGGTAATCTTGAAACCATTTAATGGATGCATCATCAAAACCCAGCAAGGCCAATTTATCCAGAAGCAGTATGTGACTGACAGTATCAAAAGCCCTTGATAAGTCTATAAACAGGGCTGCACAGTGTCTCCTATGATCTAACGCTGAAACTGTATAGCCTAATTTAGAACCACAGTTGCTGCTGTAATGGTGCTATGGCCGGATCTGAACCCAGATTGACAGGGACTTAAAATACTATTTGCAGACAAAAAAGTAAAGAGCTGTTCATTTACAAAAGATTCCAACACTTAAGCTAGGCATGATAGTTTTTAATTTAGGCCTATAGCTATTAGATCATTAATGTCTCCCCCCTTATGTAGAGGAGTCACTCTGGCTTACTTCCAGACTTTTGGAATTGAACCAGAGCTGAACGTTAAATTAAAAATATGCGTCAAAGGCACAGCAATGATGGGGGCAGCAAGCTTTAAGAGATAGGGCTCTACCAGGTCTGCGCCCAAGGAGATTTTCATGCACTTAGAATTACACAAATCAGGATAGACTTCAAAATGGTTATGTGGTCTTAATGAGAAAGAAAGATTTCCTGAAAATAAGACCCCCTCTTTTTTTGGCAGGGTAGAGACATTGTCACGAGGCTCTGGTTCGTCATTTATGCCATTGAGTTGATCAAACAGAGAGCCTGATTTGATAAAATGATCATTAAATGCATTACAGATTTCCTTTTTATCATTGGTGACCCTAGACTCAAGCATAATTTGTTGAGGGAGGGAGGATGAAGTAAAGAGATTTAACTACTTTCCAGAATTTACCACAGTCAGACAGATTTTTTTAAATAGTAAGTTGATTTAGCCTTTTTAACCAGGTAAGTGCATTTGTTCCTAAGATGTTTGAAAGTTTGCCAGTCCACAGCACTGCCAGTGGATCCAGCCTGTGCCCAAGCTTTATTTCTTTGTAAAATAAACTCACCTAAATCATGATTAAACCAAGGGTTAAGTCTGTTTTTAATCCTCAGTCTCCTAACTGGTGCGTGTTTATCAGCTAAGGAGTTAAAAACAGAAATAAATCACTGCAGTGTCAGGTCAGCATCTGGGAGGAGATTTATGGAAGAGAGGTCACTGACATGTAGGTCATGTTCAACAAAGTTTTTAAAGGACCCCTTATGGATATACTGAAGTCCCGATCTTTTTGTTTTACAATTTTTCTTCTTTCAATTTGTCACTAAAATCAATAGGGAACACACAGCTACGCGTGTAATGATGTGGCCTATTGGTAAGAATGAGATCTAGCAGGGAGGAATGACTGTGAATTTTCATATTTGTTTGAGTTGGCTTTGTGATCTTTTCGGTGAGATTTAATCTAGTACAAATGTCTTTGAAGTCATCAGCTGCATTAGACATCCAATTTAGGTTGAAATCTCCTAAAATAAGAGCTTCAGAACTGATCAGATGGATAAAAAGATCCTATAAACTGTTAAGAGCATCTGGACCAGTGGAGGGTGGGCGATATACACCTACAATAATCAGAGGGCAGCCACACAGACTCAGTTTAATGGTAACGGCTAATACCTCGAACTGATCTGGGACAGAAGTGGAGATTTTTATAGATGCACTTAAGTTGATTCTAGCATAAATAGCCACCCCACTACCTCATCTAACTCTGTCCACTCTAAAAACACTGTAACCCAGAAGATTAACATCAGAGTCAGAAACATTGCTATTTAACCAGGACTCTGAAATTACAATAGTGTCCAGATCTGCATTACTGACCCAAATTCTGAGAGTATCCATCTTTGATAAAAGGCTTTTGGCATTTGCATGCACAATCTCCAAGCCTTTACAGTCTTTAAAATTATGAACAGGACTCAAACCATCAGTACACTGGGGAACAACTCTATTGCCAGCATGCTCCTGATGCAACCTGTCTCTGTCAGGCTGCCTGCAGGGTAGGGGATGTATGATGGGAGCCTGGTCCTTAGAGTCTTGCTGATCTAGAGTCTGCATTTTTATCTTATTTTCACTGAAATTATAAAAACCCTGAGCTAAAATTGCAGGTCCTTGCTTACTATATGCAGGACTTAAATAAGCGTAACTGGTCTTAAATGGGCTTGGACCCAGAAGACATCAGTTACTGTTGGACTGGTCACCCTCCAGTATAACTGTCTCTGCTCCCAAAATAAATTAAAATTATCACACTGTAATCACTGCAAGCTGATGACAACCAGGTGTGTAAACTCAATGGGTGACTGAAACTACTCAGCCCTTGGCCAAGGGTGAGGTAACCAGCCGGAGACGTAGGCGTGGCACTTCTGTGTCTGCAGGAATGTCAACAGGTGGATGAAGTCCAACTTTAATAATTCAGACTGTTGTTTTGAGATGTCATTTGTTCCCACATGGACAACGAGCCTCTCCAACTCTGGATGTTTATGTAAAATCTCGTGAAATTTACTGGTTATTTCCTGGACTTTTGCATCTGGAAAAGAGCATGTTTTCGCCAACTTCATCATAACATTCCGGACTATGGAGTCTCCTACGATCACAGTCGTGAAGTGGGATGGCGTAGGAGCTGTGCTGCAAACGGCCAGTGTGTCAAGAGTCAGCATGGATAAGGATGGAGGTGTGCGATGTGATGTTGGATGCGGCATAGTAAACATCACCCTGGAGTTCCTTCGTGCGTCTGGAGTATCTGCCAGGGTGGAGGCAGGCCGCCTTCGGAGAGTCAGAGCGGTTGCTCTGTGGTGCCCATGGATGACGTAGTAGTTGGAAAGGACCAAGCCAGGAGGTGAGGTTGCCCCGTCTGAGTGCCCTGCGCGACCGCAAGCCACTACCTCCGACCAAGATGGCTGATGGCTGAGAGTTGAGCAGGAGGAGGGCCGTGAGCAGGTGGTGGGATCCCACAAAACTGTGTCCTGAATGGTGGCACTGAGCGAGGCAAGCTCAACAGAAAAGAGTCTTTCTTTCTAAGTTCTTCAGAGAGCCGCCTGATGTCCTCCTTAAGGTCAGTTATCTTTTTATTTGCTTTTTGGAGTAAAATGTAGTCCCCACAGTTGGCATGGTTCATGGGCTAATTTCTCCAATAATATAAAAGCAAGACGTCTGGTAAATAAAATCCTTATGAAGTTAAAAGATATTGTTTAAAAGCAGCCAATATTTGCAGAGAGTATCATAAAAGGAGAATTCAAACTGGGTAAAACAGTTCACGAAGGAGCTGTGTTGACACTGATCAGTTGATTGTCACTTCGGATGCTGAAATCACAGAGGCCTGACAGAAGGAGAAGAAACAAAACTCGTCAGAAATGGTGTTGTTGATAGTTGAATGATTGGGTGAGACAATCCAATTATAGCTGGCAGCTTCTTGTTGGCGGCACTGGTGCAGATTCTCTCATAGGCATAGGGCAGCAGTCAGGCTCTGTTAAGTTAAAATCCAAGTGTCCGATGACTGAAGCCCTTTGTCCATTAAGAAGACGTAGATAAAAACAACCATGATCTAAAGGGTGTATTGTTAAAAAGGGCTTACAAACTGGATAAAAAGTCGATTTACGACAGAGACTCCGTCACGGAACACACAGACACATGCGCATAGATGCCACGCATGTATATCTGGATATACTTTGTATGGATATATCACTGAGCTGAACACTGTACCAGAAATGTGCAGCCTTCTTAAGATGTTAAAGTGGGACCTCTTGTGCAAAATACATGAGGTTATTCTGCACTTGAAAACACAACTGTATTCACATACATACAGTGTCACAGCGGCCACCACAATACAGGGGTTTATCTGTAAGAATATAGGTCATCTGTAATGATATAATTTTTCCAGCCGTGGCTCCAGGAAAGCAGAGACAAGTGCTGGAGCCACTGAGCCTGAGCCTCACCTTCTTCTCTGCTGCCCTGCACCACTCCTGTTCTCCAACTCCTTGCCTCAATGCCAACGGACACCCAGGGCTAGGACTTGGGATAGTTAAAGCGCTGCAATGCATCTTTTTACCCATTAATAATTACTTAGCTTTATTCTTCCTGTTTATCAGAACAATTTAACTCTGTTCCTTATACGACAGCAGCCTTATCTCCTACCACACTGACTTTAACTGCCAGCCACTTGCCCTCCCAGCTAGCCCTTTTGCCAGCCTGGCTAGCCCAGCTGGATCTGCACTGTTGCAGTGTTATTGTAGGTGCTATAAGCTGCTGAACACCCCTGTAAAGCCCCGTAAGGCCACAAAGGCCCTTTCTAGTGCTGCCTAATCCACCTCATTGTGTGACGCCTACCAGCTATTCAACAAGTCTTAACCTCTCACGCCCCCGACACAATCCCCGATCACTCTAATGTTGGGGATCTTTTCCTCTGGGGCTGATGTCACTAGGTAAAGTAATATGGTTATTTACAAGGTGGTTTTGTCCGACATGATATTTAGATAATGCAGTTCTGGAAGGAGGCCAATGAAGAAATGGAAACTAATGTAGGGTTTGACTGATATAGGCTTTTAAAGGATGGCTGATCTGAGCCAGAT
Source organism: Epinephelus lanceolatus (assembly GCF_041903045.1). Taxonomy (NCBI): domain Eukaryota; kingdom Metazoa; phylum Chordata; class Actinopteri; order Perciformes; family Serranidae; genus Epinephelus; species Epinephelus lanceolatus. The sequence continues at coordinate 2,719,840 of NC_135737.1, read as the reverse complement.
AATAAATATTATGCTAATACATAGCAGCTTATCATTGAAAATATCATTTTCAGTGTCAAAAATTATATGAATAGAGTGCCGAAGTCACGCCCCTTCCGGTGAAGCTCATGGGACCTTAGATCGGAAAAAATATGAATGGCAGTGAATGAGGGGAGTAATATTATCTTTTGGTCCCGTTGGAGTTATGACATGAAATCCAAATATGTCGTTAATGAATTTAAAACATAAATTTTAAGGTCAAGAAAGTCATACTTTGTAGTAAAACTGCTGAGATATAAGCTTTTGAAAAAAATGTAATTAGAAAAACTACACAGGAGGCGGTCGCGTATTTGACGTCATAGCTTTCGCTCGCTTCCTGCAGCTTGGAGTGACTGCAACCTGGCACAAAACACACAGACATCTTCAATCATAAATCAATTAATCATAAAACAGTGGAATTTCAGCGGGGAGGCCAAGCTGCAGGAAGCGAGCGAAAGCTATGACGTCACATACGCAACCTCCTCCTGTGTACTCTTGAGTCTTTCTAATTAAAAAGCTTATATCTCAACAGTTTTACCACAAAGTATGACTTTCTTGAGCTTAAAATTTATGTTTTAATTTCATTAACAACATATTTAGATTTCATGTCACAACTCAAACAGGAACAAAAGATAATATTGCTCTCCCCATTCACTGCCATTCATATTTTTTCCGATTGAAGGTCCCATGAGCTCCAGCGGAAGGGGCGTGACTTCGGCACTCTATTGTAAATGTGAAATCTGACAGCAGCATCTTAATGCGACCTATTTGAATATGGCATTGCAGTGTTTTCTCCAGAGCTTTTTTTTGGTCAAAGAAAAACCTCTCAAATAGCACATTGATCATTATAGATAATTCATTGTGAGGGACATTTTTAATTGACAGTTGGGAAATGATGTCTACATTTCCCTTTGTTTTCTCTTCTAAATAAGTCTAACTAACCTGGAGCAACCCGAGCAAATAACTTGGTGAAAACTATCCAACAACTCTTAAACTCTCACCCTTGACACAATCCACCAGCACTCTAATGTTGGAGATCTTTTCCTCTGGGACTGATGTCACTATATACAGTGTAGAAACCACTGTAGGGTTTGACTGATAAGGGCTTTTAAAGGATGGCTGATCTGCACTGGCTGATAAAGATTGTACTGATATAAAGTTGCTTATCTTTGAAAATTTCATTTTATTGACATTTCATTTCATTTTCTAAAATAAAATTTGAAAGCTAACAGCAGCATCTTAAATGTGAGTATGTGGATATAGTCAGCAGCGTTTTCTCCAGAACTTTTTTTTTTTCAATTGTTGTGGAAAAAAAATCTCTCAAAGAGCATTGACCATTATAGACACAAATAATTTCCCCTCGGGGATCGATAAAGTATTTCTGATTCTGATTCTGAGATCACAGCATGACGTGGTGTTGACATTTCCTGAAGCCTCTCTGTTTGCTCCGTTATACTTGTTCTGAATTTAGACTCTAATGTCTATTTTGCAAGTCTTGTGGTTGGTGTTGGACAGTGGTGACGTGGCTGCAAGCTGCATATCAGGATGAGGAAATCAACTCACCAATCTGTAGACTCTCCTCCTCCCAACTTCTAGCTAGCTAACGAGCTAGCTGCTAGCTAGCTAATTTGAGGTTTTCATTTGCAAACATCAGTAAACTTTGAGGAAAAGTGGAGAAGATGGACACCAACTGAACTAGCATCCTACTAGCCATTGTACAGGTGTTAGAAAATAAACTGGACAACTTCAGTGCTGCATAAGTTACCAGCAGGATATCAGGAACTGTAATATTTTTTGATTCACCGAAATTTAGCTAAATCCTGGACAGCACCATTTAACCAGGTGCCTCTTTTTCTATACGCCGATCAGACAGAGCAGAGGACTCTGGCAAGAGAAGGAGAGGAGGTGTGTGCTTTACGGAAAATAAGGACTGATGTGACGTTGGTAATGTGAGCTGCTGTCCTGTTTCAGTGCAGCACTGCCCATGTTCAGGAGTAACCAGTAACCATTCACTTGTTGAGATCGAGATGAGTGGACAGTTAAATCATTCCACAACCAGAAACCATGGATTACCAGAACCATCCAGAAACATCGACAATTTAAAAGCAGCAGCCAACAATGTAAGAAGACACAAAAAGGACTTAATTACAGTGCAAGAAGTTATATAAGCTGATGGGATCACATTTCACTGGAGTTATACTTTCAGTAATATAAGGTGACAAATAAATGATTGTTTGATGAATTAAGATGTTCTCCCGACCCACTCGGTATATTTCGGGCTCTAACTTGACCACACGTTATCAAAACTGTTGGGATTCACAGGACCACAGATGATTTATCATTTGGTAAAATCATCACTGGACATTTAAAGGTTTTTTCCTCTGCAGCTCTTTGTCTTCAAACAAAGAGAACTAGGTGACACCCATCTCCACAGGAGGTCTCACCTCACACCTCAGTGAGACACAAGTCTCACAACTTGATTGGACAGGACTTTTACAGTGACATGTGACTCTGATGTCACAGCCATCTGTACAAGGTCTGCTCCCTCCAAGCCTTCTCTCTTGCTCTGGAGCTACAACAGCTCACACCTATTTCTGGCTGAGCCTGGACCAGCACAGAGGCCCAGACCCTTGCCCAAACCACTAAAGGGAGGGCAACTGATCATAGACTCTCTTGCAAACACAAGGTTTGCAGCTAGCTTTCCAGCAACGAAGAGAACCAAGTGAGTTAGCACCCAGCGTCTATCTCTGCTAAACCCTGAGCGACCAGCTTCCTCTGAGTTTCACCTTTGGAACAAAGGACACAACAAAGACTGCAGCTGGAACCATCTTCCCAGCCTTCTTCTGCCGGCTAATAAAGCAGTACACCACCAAGTGACTCTTTCTCCCATCCATTCAAGGATCGGTAACGTAACAACTGGGCAAAGCTTATCACAGCTTTACAGGCTAAGCAAGACTGTTTAACTTGTTGTATGTGATTTGATGCTGTTCACTGAGTTATTGTTGTGATAGTTTGCAGTTAGGTCATTGATTAGTTGGCTTCGCCAAAGCTAAGTGTTTAGTTTGCTAATACTGTTCACAAACAGATTCTTGCACACAACTAAACAATCTCTGCACTAATCCAAACCGTTTGCAACACAAATCACATTCACATAGACTCATTCACAAATAGGCTTTCAACAGAGCTACACCCAAACAGGCATCTCAAAGTTCCCGCTTCTTTTCCTTTGTCTTTGTCCTGACCACACGGTCAGACAAACACCTCCCCCAACCTGAAGCCAGCTTTGATTCGGCCATGTTGTAGTTCTCTGTTGTCAGCCATTTTGTTTTGTTGGCCAAACGGCTCTTTGATCACCACACCCGCCTTTGTCTTTCTCTTTTCTCTCTCTCTCTCTCTCACACACACACACACGCACACACACACATCAAGCTTGTATATAGTTAGTTAGAATTTGTGTGTTTTGGTTTGCTTTGCTAGTTTGTGAATAAAAATAATTCTTTGGAATCATACCTGCTGTCTGTTTAATGTTGCACAAGAGTGAATGAATAGTCAACCTACGAGGTGATTTAATGTTAATTAAGTCACATTATTTAACATAATTATTAATTATTAATAATAATTATTAATTATTTCTGATAGCCAATTAAATCCCAACATATTTGGTGCCTCCGTGTGAAGCCTGAATTTATGTTCCCAACAAAACACACGCTGTTCATCTCAAATGAAAGCAGAGACTCCGCTGTTTCCACACACGCGCCAAAGCACTCTACACCAAAGCATCAGAGAGATAGAGGCCAAAGAACAACAACAACAACAGAAATCGTTTTGTCGAGCTATAGTTGTAATATTTGGTCTTACCACTGTTGTTTTCGCCATGAAAAGCTCATTCTGCCATTAAGTCACGCTTCATTCCCATTGACCGACATGCTGTCCGTCATTCAAATGATTCCAGGGATAAGCATAAAAATAGGCTTGTTCGAGATGAATTGCGCCTTGCCTGGAAAGTAGACGAGAGCAGGCGGCCGCAGCGGGGAGCGGTGACAAAAAGCTGCGGTGAAGTCGGACAGTTTGCCGACAGTTTCCAGCAGCCTTCAGTCCGTGCAGGAAGTCACAGACACACTGACATCCTGTCTGGAATGATGTCAGTTCATTAAAAAAGTGATCAGACCCATATATCAGTTTGTTTTCACCATCAGTCACACAACATGTTTTCTGTTCACAAAATAAACCTTCAAATCAGACAAATACAATCTTAATCTCTAAAATTCAACAAAAATGAGTAGTTTATCTAAAACGTCATCTTGTTGAGTCGACATCTGAACCAGTCAGCTGTTAGATCAGGTGAGAGCCAGGCGGTGCAGTCAGTGGAGAACAACTACAGAGCCTGGCTCTACAAACTGCGGCCGCCTCGCTCTCGCGGCTTTATCGCCGTCCACTTTTGTAATACGTCAGAGCAAGTCAGGATGAAGTCGGACACAAAACTAACTGGCATGCATTGTGCTCCGATCGCTGGTGATCGAATCTGCGCAGGCCTGGCTTATCTCGAACGAACCTACTGACAACTCACAGCAGCCGACATCTCCCCACAACGCGTTCTGCTGACTCTGATTGGCTTACAGTGCTGTCAATCTTGTTTTGGTGGGTATAGCGTAATTCTATTGGCTCTAACAAATCAAACGAGGTGTCAATCACTCAAATCGACGAAGCCGTCATGGAGATACGAGCCTCCAAACACAGAATAGAAAATCAGTTTCAAATGTAGTAGGTGTGTATTGGTCAGTTTGGAGTGGGAAATGGATGAAAAAAAACGAAACAGACAGTTCTAGGTGTATACACTAAACATCATTAGGGATTTACAGAAATAAAAAATGAAAGATATAGGATTGTACATGACAAAAATCTTATGCAAACATGGTGCAATTTTGGAGAGTTCGTCTGAATTTTCTGTACTGAAACCTCTCTAATATTCTTCTGCTTCACTTTATCAGAATCAACCTTTGCAGAGTTAATGTTCACATACTGTACTATGATTTGATAGCGGTTTAGAGCTGCAGCTGCATCATTCCAAAGGGATACTCATCCTGAAAATGTTTTTGTTTTTAGGCAAACCTCAAAATGTTTCATTTGTGCTGTGTGCCATCTTCATTTACTCTTCACATATAACACATATACTGATATTTACACATCTTAACAAATCTCACAAGTGTTCCCTTTACCATGACACCAAAAGTATTCAAATAGACCTTGTGGTTGCAGACATATTTCATTTTATGGGTATGCAATTTTTGAGCAGAGGCCTATAAAATAGCCTTAGGATTTAATTAATCCTCTTACACTCACACAGACACACTCCAGCATACACAATTTGTTTTTAAACAAACACACACAGGTTAATTCTAGTCTCAAATAAAAAGTACAGCAAATACTGTAGTTGTAGCTGAAAAAAACTTTAATTTTATACCTAAACATGCTTGGAATCCTAAAGGAAAATCCCTTTGTGTAACAACTTATTTCCATAATTTCCATCAATTTGGTTACTCACTAAAGAAATTGCCAATTTGTGTCCTATTGTCATAGCTTTTGCAACCCTTACAATCAATTGGATTAGATTTGGAGTGGATCTAGGGGTCAGGTCTAAGTTAGTATAGGTAGGGACTTGGGATCAGAAGGGATCAATCAATGCTTAGCCTTTTTTATGTGTGCACAACTATACAATCACAGTAAGTCAGCGCTCAAGCAGAGATCAGTCTGGAATTTGTGAGGGTTTGACTAACCTGCAATCAACTTGGTAAAAACAATGTTATTTATGAGATAATAGCCAAAACTAGAGAAAATAAGCCCCTAGTTAAATGAAACTGTGAAATAGATATTCATGAAACTGAATATCTATTAGCTTAGATTACGGTTAGCTCGTTGACCACCCAACTACCTGTAATTTAGCTACGCTGCATGGATCAGGCTTGGCTGCTTCATAACGTTAGCTGATAAGATCATTTGTAAACCAGCCCCGGGAGTTTGGATGTACTAGCTGATGTTGTCCACCCAAGGCAGTATTTTGCTGCTGTAACTGAGTGTCCTGGGTTCACCTACTGAATTCTTAATAAAACAATAAACAGGATGGTAAATGTTATAACATCTCCAGCCAAAACTGCTGCCCTTTTTTTTCTTGACATTTCCACACAGGAGCCCAAACATCAGAAGTTCCCCAAAACTTCTCTGCCCTACGGCAACTCAGAGGGACACATAATGCCTCACATGAAAAAGCACATCTCCAAATATAGAACAGTTTGTTAAATATGTCCCCCCCTCAACAAAAAATGTCCCCAATTCACCACATACAGAACCAACATGTTTATGACAGAAAGACAGACAGAAAAAACAAAACAAAACGGAGGTAACTCCTGTTCACTCTCACATAGAGTGTAGAACAGTACAGAATTATAATGTACTTGCAACATAAAGATCACATTCCAGTGGGGACTACATACAAACAGCAGAAGCAAAATATTTTGAAGCAGTGCAATTTAAAACCTCATGGACGACCTGTACATTTAAAGTGCCCAACACTACAGACTAAAACCCAGGCTCATCATAAACTAACAACTTCACATTTACACTCAAGAATGGGGAAGACACTCTGAGAGGAGACTAATATGTGAAAATAACCTTCAATATTTCAAAAATTTTACAGTCATCAGCTCCCATGTGCAACTTTCAGTAACAAAATACTGTATGAGCAATGCTAGGAAATCTACCTTCTGCAAAATTGCATATTATAACAAAACAATAAAATCACCAATACAAGTGAAAACACCTTTTTGACATCTCCTCCTAAGGCGTAGGTCAAATTCGTACCAAACATTCTGGGAATCATCACGGGATGAAACTTTGTAAAAGTTGTTAAAGACTTTTTGATATGTTATTGCATTTTGATGATATAGACCAATGAACTTTAGAGGGGGCGTGGCTCAGCACATAAATGGCTTTTACTCCTTAACCGTTGAGCCAATTGTTACAAAACTTGTAGAAAAGAAGTATCTGAATCATACCATGAAAGTTTGATTTAAAACGCATGGGGGGCGCAAAAAGTTTATATCTCATAATCAGCCGAAAATATTTGTACGAAACTTTGCATCATGTAGGGTCATGTCTCAGTCGATGCACAAAATTTGAAAATGATTGCTTAAGGGGGCATGGCTTATTATGTTAAATCTAAATGTCAAGATATTTCACATTCCATACTTAAGAGGATTAAAACAATTCACACACTGCAGGGCTCAAATGCTCAGTCGAATTTATTCAGATATAAGTAACGTTTCGAGCGTCAGGCTCTTCATCAGAAATCAGACATTCCATACTTCAAAAAATCATAATTATTCACCACTGTTTACAGCTGAAAGTTCTTCACCATATCCACTGAATTGTGACAAAACTTTGCCACGCTGCAACCTATAGTCAATTCAGAAGTCCATCACTCTATAATTTTAAGAATATGCAAAATTAATTAACATCTATACCTCCAAAAGTCTACATCTAAATGCAACCACCATTGCCACAAACATTCGTTGGAAACTATATGTTTCAAATGGTGTTCAGATTGGTTTAACAGTTAGCTCACAGTGATATTCATTCGTAATTTGTATTGTATACACAACATTTTCTATTTCAGCTCATTTTAAACCAAATGTCACCAAAATATTTGACAATATACCTGAAATCAGCAGAATGGTGTGCGACTATTTTCAGAATTTTATCACCAATGCTTTAAAGGGACATTGTGTAGCATTTTCAGTTGTTTATTGGCAAAAATCAATGCCTGCATTCATAAATATGATAAAGAATAGGACACGCACATCCCCGAAGCCCACTGGGATGGGTGGTGGATCACAAAGTATCAAAAGCATGAAAAAAGAAAAAAGCGATCCGCACACCAAAAGAGCTCCCGTATGCAATTTTTTACTTTGCTTGACGTTTCGAGCGTGATGCTCTTCCTCAGACTGCTAATCATTTACAATGAAGTCGCCATCTTAAATACCCATAATGCAAGGATTACACCACGTGGTACATCTCCAAAAGGAGAACAATTTTACCATATAAAATAAAATATTATATATATATATATATATATATATATATATATATATACATATATATAATGTTTAGTAGTATATGCAATCATGTATAGAGAAATATAATATGTAGAAAAACATATTGTGTAAAACAATATGTTGAGGATTTTATATGCATATAGAGCTGCAACACCCCACCGCATAAGGTTCAGGAGATACAGAATACGGGTCAGGTTGTTGCAGCCCTACACTAAGGTCCAATTTGTACCACATTTTCTGTGGATCATCATGGGATGAAGTTCCTCAAAAGTTATCAAAAGCTTTTTGATATGTCATTGCGTTTTGATGATATTGACCAAATTGACCAATAGAGGGCTCTACACATGCAACAAGTTTATTTCTTAAAATCAGCTGCAGAGATTTGTATGAAATTTGGTTTGCACCATCTAGGGTCATGTCTCAGTTGATGCACAAAATTTGGAAATGATTGCTTAAAGAGGGCGTGGCTTATTAAAATAAATCTAAATTTTAAGACATTTCACATTCCAAACTTCATAAAATCATAATAAATCACCAGTGTGTCCCACAGAGCTGAAATTTCAGAAGTTTGGTATTTTTAAGAATATGCAAAATTAATTATCTCCATAAGTCTTCATTCAAATGCAACCAATAGTGAGACAGACATTCTTTGCATACTTGATATGACATATTTTAAATGATGTTCAGCTCAGTTTAAGAGAGTCCACAGTGACATTTAATATGTTGTTGTAATTTAAACTGTACGCACAACATTTTCTATTTTATCTCATTTTCAACCAAATGTCACCAAAACATTTGACAATATATCCGAAATCAGCAGAATGATGTGAGATTTTTTTTTTCCAGACGTTTATCACCAGTGCTTTAACTGTTATTGATATCTCACTGTGTTTTGAAGATATAGACCAATGAACTTTAGAGGGGGCATGGCTCGGCACATAACTCCACAAGCTTTGAGCAATACTTCACACAATACTTCTTAAGTAGTACCAGGAACATATCCTGAAAGTTTCATCCAAATTGACCAGTAGGGGGCACAACATGCAAAAAATGGGCGTGGGATAATACAAATCATACTAGAAATCAGAAATTGATTGTCCAATCATTACAAAACTTGCAGGGTATGGTAAATAATAATGATGAACCACATGTGTTATTTTGAAATCGGTATAGGGGGCACCACCAGTTCCAAACAAGTGCAATCACCTTTCACAAAATTTGGCCATAAATCAATGAGGGTTTGTTCAAACATCACCAAACTTGGTAGACTTACTTAATTAAGCCTTCCAATCACGTCCCCAAAATGTTTTTGCAGTTGACCAATAGGAAGTGACAGTGTTTCCAAAAAAGAGCATGGCCTGGTAGAGATTTGGACATAAATGAATGAGCATCATTTCCCCGTTAAAGGTTTTTTTGGGGGGAGTTTTTCCTTATCCGCTGCGAGGGTCCTAAGGACAGAGGGATGTCGTATGCTGTAAAGCCCTGTGAGGCAAATTGTGATTTGTGATATTGGGCTTTATAAATAAAATTGATTGATTGATTGATCTGTCTGACTGTCATAAAACCTGTTGTTTATCTTTAACGCAGGTGTCCTAAACTGTCAGAGGTCTTAATCTTACCCAGCTTGCAACTTCCATGCTGGCTTGAACCCCGGAATGCCTCTTGCTGCTGTGTTTGTTTGTTGAGGTTACTGGACTCCATCTCTAAGCAACTGTTAGCTAGTGTTGCACCTTAAGAGAGGCAAAGCACTCAGGAGAGTGCATAACGTGACATCCTTTGGATTTTCCAAGAAAATTCTCCCCAAATGCTTTACATAGAAGTCAGTCCACAAGCTGTTAAAGCAACTGAGAGAGTCAGGGAATAAGTTATGTTACAATTGGCTCACCCATTAGCAATAAAGAGCATAATAAATATAAAAAGATACATACAGAACCTTTGAAATAAGAGCAATCTTCAGCGGGATTGTTCATTACTGACCTTTCAAACTGTCTGACAAAACAGTCTTTACACTACATTTAATGATCTACTTCAGTGTTGTCGTCACCATTGTTGTTATCATTTGATCCAAGTTCCATCCTTTATGTGATATGTGATGACAACTGAGCAAAACTGAGAAAGAAACTGGAAAGAGCTAGTAAATTGTCTTTAAGTATGATTTGTTTATTTATTTATGTTCGGTATAAAACAATCTTAATTCTATGTGACACACACACACACACACACATATGCATGCCCACAGCATTGCTCTAGATCCCGTAAAGTACAGCCACAAATACAGAGTACTTCCTGTGGCCCTGACTGGCAGTGCGTTGTTGTGTCATGTGCATGTTGTAGTGAGACTTTATTCACCACAAAGGATCAAAGGGAATACAAAGGAGCTCTTAATCAGAGGGTCTGTGCCAGCCTGGCTGGTTAGAGTCCCATCCATACCCCCCCCGTCTCTGTCTCTCCATCTCTGGCCCTCTCTCCCTGGAAGACTGAGATGGGGGCAGTAACTCATAGCAATAGTATACTTATCCCAGCTGATTGTTTTTGTGTTTTAACTTTAATCTCACTGTTGGCCCCAGCTGGCTCTGATTAGTGCTCTCACGTCACATTCCAACCCCCAACAGTAACATACAAACACTTACACAGAAGTGCATACACACACTTGCCTATGTGAAAAATGGTTCACATCCATTTTGGTGTTGAACTAAATTTGGGTCCCTTATGGCTGTTTGTTTTTTATTTTCATGAACCCACAAATTTATGTAGATTTAGTCTCTGCTATTAGGTCAGGTTTTTATAATAAACACACACACACACACACACACACACACATATATATATATATATATATATATATATATATATATATATATATATATATAATTTTATGTTTATTTATTCATTTTTATTTTATTTTATTTATTAATTTATCTATTTATTATATGTATATATATATATATATATATATATATATATATATATATATATATATATATATATATCTATTTGCTGCAGATATACTGTGCACATTGGTATGTGCCGATTTAGAATGTATGTATAAGCAGTGTGTAAATCTTTGTATGCACATGCACATATAATGACATAGGTATGTGTGACTGTATATCTGGGCAAGTAATTCAGTGTGAATCCATTCTCTGTTATGTTACTGATCATATCAATCAATCAATCAATCAATTTTATTTATAAAGCCCAATATCACAAATCACAATTTGCCTCACAGGGCTTTACAGCATACGACATCCCTCTGTCCTTAGGACCCTCACAACGGATAAGGAAAAACTCCCCAAAAAAACCCTTTAATGGGGGAAAAAACGGTAGAAACCTCAGGAAGAGCAACTGAGGAGGGATCCCTCTTCCAGGATGGACAGACGTGCAATAGATATTGTACAGAACAGATCAACATGATAAACAGTAATCTGTATGACACAATGAGACAGAAAGAGAGACAGAGACAGAGAGAGATGCAGGACAGACGGTAATGATAATAGCTTAGAACAACATTTATTAAAGTAATAATATTATAATAATTGTTATAGTAATTGTGGTACAATATGTTGAAAGTATATAGTAATATCTGATAGTATACATATGTGGCAATAATCATATCATGTGTATAATAAGAGTAGAAGTATGACTACAGCATATGTCTGCTTCTTCTTCATAATATAAATCTGATCACCAAAAAAAAGCTGCTGGTCGCTGCTGGTAGCGCATTTATGGCACAGTGAACCCACCGCCACTGTGGCATGGACACAGCCTTTGTACATGGGCCACCCGCTCTATCACGTTAGCTACTGGGTGCCTCACATAATGTCCTTCTAACCCTCTAACAAAAATCACACTAAATACTTCAACACAAAATAATGGTTGTTGATCGGACGACTGCCTGTCACATCACATCAGATTATCATTCATTCAGGAATATCTGGAAAATCCAGCTCTTGTACATACTTGAAAAAGGGATCCCACATCATGCAAAATGTCCCCAGGGAGCCCCTCATTATGCACCTGAGTCTTTCCAGTTTGACAAAATTAGGGACTTCCCTTATCCATAGAGTGTGTGAGGGAGGTGTTGAGGATTTCCACTTGATTAACACCAAACGTCTGGCTAGGTAACAAAGGCTATAAAGGCACCCTCATGGGAAGAGGGTGGTACTGTGGGTGGAGTTACACCACACAATGCAATAATAGAATTAGGTTCAACAGATTTTCCAGTAACCCTTGACAGTGATCTAAAGATTTCCCCCCGGTATGTCTGTAATGCAGGACAAGACCAGAACATGTGTACATGGCTCGCTGGTGCTTGACTACACCTGTCACAAGCAGAGTTGGGTATAAAGCGTTAGAGTACCTTGATTACTTTTTGCAGTAACAAGTAACCTAACGCGGTAGTTTGCTGTTTGAGTAATCAAATACTTGAGTACATTTTCAAACAAGCCATCAGTTACTTCCGTTACTTTTAGAACGTTGGTCCTTCAGCTCTGAAACAGCAATGGCTGTCTTTTGGTTCTAATAACAAAGATAACGTTAAACCTATCAGTCCGAAACAAGTCATGAAGCTTGGGGCTCCCTATGTGGTAGAAGAAATGCTGCCATTGTCTACAGTGGAGTCTAAAAAAAGGTGGAGGAGGACTTGCTGACAGACAGGTCACACTCAGGACTTGCATTATGCCTGGTACACACTACACGACTTTTCTGCCCATTCTGAAAGTCACTATGTCACATTACATGATTGTGGAGTCATAAACTCGTGCCGTGACTTGGCCGACAGACACGAAACACTACACGATGGTACTCACCAATTATCCCCGGTCGTCTTTCACGACGTGTGTGATGTCATCAGGTTATTCTTGTCTTATTTTTATTACTTTTACTATTATTTGAATCACTGTGTCTGTTCATGTGCCAGCCGAAATGTTGTTGTAGTCACCTAAAAGCGTCAGCAGATGGCAGGAGCTACATTTGAAGTACCGTATGTAAACATTCAAGCTACTGTATCCACCAAAGTTCATACAAATGTTTCAGAATAAAAGCATATTTAGAAAATGGAGGGATTCTCTCAGTAGAGGTTATAAGGCGCTTTTAATTTGAAACAATCCAGGAAGTGTTGAGTTTGAAATGGCGGCGTGATGTGTTAACTTTATAAAGACAACGGGAGCGGATAAAAGTAAAAATATAAAAACGCAGAGGGATTAATAAATAACGGACTGTCTATAATGTAGTCTGTTTCAAATGAAGCTGGGAGCCTTTGCAGTTGCAGTTGTGCCTCTGCAGTAAAGTGCAGCACACACCGCCGCCGGCGCGGTGCTGTGGCTGTCAAGTGCCACCCCCCAACACACATTGGCAGCGGCGCGCAGCAGCACCATCGACACTAAAGTGTATTTCCCACCCCAGCCCGCTAGGTGGCTGTACCTACAGTAGTTGCCAACTGCTAGTAAGGGAAGAAGAAGAGGAAAAACTTTGAGGCAACAACAACGTGGATTTCACAGGTGAGTTTCTTATCAAAATTGTCTTATTAAAAATTTGAACAACCGCAGTTGATACTACGGCAGCTGAGACGTACATAAAAGGCTTCTCTCACAGCACCGGCCGCGCTGGAAATAGAGCAGTGGGCTGAAGCAGAGTGGCGCGGCGCGTCAGCAGGCGCCGGTGTGGGTTTGTTCATAGAATATAATGGAGGCGGGCGTTTTGACGCGCGGCGTATGGCGGCGGTGTGTGTTGCACTTAAAAGCCCCGCCATTATTTGTTAATGTTATTACTTTATGTCCGACTGTGAGGACGTAACATTGTTTGCTAGCTTGATGCTAATGACAGTAACGTTAACTCAGCAGGTTGACAAAGTGCCTCTGCTGTTTCACACCATCATTTCCCCCTTTTACTCTGTGTGGTAACATCCCTAGAGGAAATATTAAAAACGCTGGGGTGTTGTTGTCATACAGTTGTCTACAGCAGCAGATCGTTCTGTGTTTCTACTGGTCAAAGTGACAGCTGTGATGGGAGAATTGGATTTCAGTGAAGAGCAAGTAGTCCATAACTTAAATTTTGGAGACAAACAAATGTAGGCTTAAGGCCCTCTGGTCAATTGCCCAATAGGAAATGTAGAATACTCAGAAGGACTTTAAAAGTGCTTGAGTTACTTTTCTCAGGTAGTAACACAGTAAAGTAACTGGTTACTTTTTTAAAAAGCAACGCAGTGAAGTACTTTGATTACTTTTAAAGTAACCCTTACCCAACTCTGGTCACAAGTCAGGTTCACATCTTTATAGATCTTAGAGAGCCTAACCTTCGGGAAATGAGTGCAGTGTACTACTTTCCACTGGATCAGTCCATGTTTTGCACATATAGACGATTTGTGCACTTAATCAAGGACACCCTCCCAAAGTTCCTCAGGAATCTCCTCACCAAGATCCACTTCCCAAACATATTTTAATAGAGTTTAAAGAGACTAGCTGTAGGGAATGAATTTGAGCATATATAGATGACAACATTCCTTTCAGGGTGGATACTGGCTTGAGGAATGTGTCCAAATGTGAATCAACTGGCAAATTAGGGAATTGAGGAAATCTACTACTAACAAAACTACAAATCTGAAGATAGATTGGGCCAACAATCTACCAGCTTTGTCGCCCTGTTCATAATAATTCTAGACTTGAGGAGTAGCTCAGCAGCATGGTCTGCCGTCAGTGTGTTGAATTCTGATTGTAGAGAGAGGCATTCTTTGTACACATCTGGGGCTGGTGAAGTGGCGTATAAATAATCTAATTGAGTAAAACACTTGGTTCTTTTTTTTCTCATATTTTACATAAGAGATTAAATGCCCTCTAATCTAAGCTTTCAGTGTGTCCCACAATACAGATGCAGAAATGTCAGGGGTTTCATTTGTACTTAAAAACAGGCATGGCGCCAGGATTTTTTCTCTCCCTGGGCTAAGGGGGAGCTTGACCAATACGTGGGGGTGCTAAGAAAATAACTGATTTTCATGACTTCAGTTACTTTATAAGGAGGTTCTTGTTTTTTCAATAAAAGCAGCTATGACACACAGCACAAGCATGTTCGATATAAAAGTGGTTTTAACTGAATTTGGCCAAAGAATGTCCAACAAAATAGTTCAGCCTAATACAAGTGACCACAAGGCAATGGCAAAAATGTTTCACGTGCAAAGATGACAGATTCAGCACCGGACAGCACCGGACAGCACCCATCGCCTGCCAATAACCAGACAATACATCCAAAATGCAACAGCAAGTGCATTTATTCCATATGCATTATCAATATGAATATTCCAGCCATTTGTAATCCTCATACCATCTACGATTTTTTCTTGATCACAAAACGATCCATTGCAACAGACTGTAGGCTAGCTAGCCTTAGCCTAATGTGCAAGTATAAACAAAGGACTCTCCCCTCCCCTCCTCTCTCCTCTCACACACACACACACACACACAGGTTATGGTACACCAATCAATGGGGTACAGGCGCAGCAGAAACATGCAAGCGAGGATTGCATTGGAACAGAATGGCTACTTGTGAACTTTTTATTGTTTTCAACTTAAAAATATATATTATAAAATATAAAATAAACATAAACTACACAGATTTTTGACGGGGCTATAGCACCCCCTAGCCCCGGTGTAGCACCGTCCCTGCTTAAAAACATATCACTTTGGTTGGAAATCAATTCTACAAACTTTTCATTCGAAAGTAAACGCGTGTTAAAGTGCCAGGGAGGTCGTGGATAGACACAACCACTAAACTGGATACTCACAGTGACAGGGGCGTGGTCTGAGATGACTATAGCCTCATATGAACATGGGCCCACAGAAGGAAGGAGTCTATCTGAGTAAATGTGTGGTGCAAATGGGGAAAGAAAGAATATACTTTACTGGTGGGGTTTAAAAAGCGCCAGGTCTCTGAAATTGCTAACTCAGTCTGATTATCTTAGCAGATTTGGAGGTTCTAGTGGCCTTCGTCGATAACCAACAATTGAAATCACCACCTTAAATGAGTAAATGCGAGGACATATCAGGAAGACTAGAAAAAATCTGTCGAAAGAAATCTGCATTATCCCAATTAGGAGCATACACATTTACAAGTAAGACAGGGGTATCATAGGTAGAAAGGCAGAAAGACTTCTTGTAAGTGCACATAGTGAAAAACCCTCAGGATTGGATAATCTTGATGGGAAACTCTTGAGGATGGTCTCTGGCACTATAGCCTTATCCATAAGTCATATTTTTAATCTGAGTTTGCAGGAGGGTGTATGCCCTCAAGCATGGAAAACTGCAAAAGTTATTCCTTTACCCAAAAACAAGAAGGAGCCATTCACTGGTGCTAATAGTCATCCTATAAGCATCCTTCCTGTGCTGAGTAAACTGATGGAAAGAGTTGTGTTTGACCAAATCTCACTGTATTTTTCTATCAATGGGCTTAACAATGAATTTCAGCATGCATACAAAAAGGGTCACTCCACTAGTACAGCTTTAAAGGGAAATTTCGGTTTATTTCAACCTGTCTCCTATCGTCGTAAATTTGTTTCAAGTGACTAGTGACATAAAAATAATAGTTAGCATGTTAGCCTTTAGCCTAGATACAACCGGGGCGCATAGTAGCGTCAGACCTGTTAAAACGTAAGTGAACGGGCAACCTTCAAGTGCAAAGTTAGACCACTAAACAAGCTTTTTTTCCCACAACGACCGCCTCATATCGTAATGTAAATGTCAGAGAACATATAGAAAACGACATGTAAATGTGTTGTCTTACCTTACTGGTGTGGTGCCATGTTTGTTTACCATCTAGCTCTGCTTTCCAAAGCGCGGCCGAAATATATCTCGCCAGCTCTAGATAAAGCCCAGCTGGATACTACTCCAGGTGGAGGTGTCTTGTCCTTGGTCACATCCAGACCTTGAAAATAAGGCTGCAACCGGTCCTATTCCTTGCAACAGAGGCATTCCTCTTCTGTGGGCATTGGGGCACAGCACCCACAGGTACACCACCAATCTCCAGAGCTACGCAGCCTTGCAGCAGCCATTCCTCCTTTCTCGTCCTCTACCTGTTGCGCCTCTCTCTCTCTCCTCCTCCGTTCTTCAATTTCACGAAGCTCTTCGTCAGTGTATTCTGGCTCAAATAAATAAGGGCGGCCATCAAACTCTGCAAAATCAAACTCCTCCTCCACAAAGTCTAAGTCTGGCAAAAAGTCAGCCATTATTCTATAAATCCTTCATAAAATAAATGAATGAACTTTTCAGGCCACTGTCCGGTTCTGCCTTCCAGCTGGTGCTACTTGTTCTCGCGAGATTTCAGGCACGGTATGAGATTGCTGCTTGTTCTCATGATATTTCGGCCGCGCTTTGGAAAGCAGAGCTAAATGGTAAACAAACATGGCACCACACTGGTAAGGTAAGACAACACGTTTACATGTCGTTTTCTATATGTTCTCTGACATTTATCCTAACGATATGAGGCGGTCTTTGTGGAAGAAAAGCTTGTTTAGTGGACTAACTTTGCATTTGAAGGTTGCCCATTCACTTACGTTTTAACAGGTCTGACGCCCTGGCTGTATCTAGGCTAACGGCTAACATGCTAACTATTATTTTTATGTCACTAGTCACTTGAAACAAATTTAGGACGATAGGAGACAGGTTGAAATAAACCAAAATTTCCCTTTAATGCAGATGACTGATCAGTGGTTGAGTGATATAGACAGGAAAAGGATAGTAGGTGCTGTGCTTCTTGATTTTAGTGCTGCTTTTGATTTAATAGACCACAAAATGCTCTTAATGAAACTGGCTGTTTATGGTTTTAATATTTTGACTCTTAACTGGATGAGGAGCTACTTATCTAATAGAACACAAACTGTATTTTTTAATGGTAGTTTTTCTAATGTAAAGACAGTACAATGTTGTGTCCCCCAGGGGAGTTACTTGGGTCCATTGCTCTACTCTATTTTTACTAATGATATGCCACTTGTTCTGAGTAAAGCCAGTTTAGCTATGTTTGTGGATGACTCTACTGTATATACGTCATCAAACAGTGTGGAGGAGTTAAATGTTCTCTTACAAAATGAAATTACACTTACTGCAGATTGGGTAGCCAAAAACAATTTAAGTCTAAATGTATCAAAAACCAAATGTACTGTTTTTGGAGAAAACCATACACTGAGGCAAGATATCCAATTATGCGTCTCCATAAATGGCAGCTGTATAGAGCAAGTGAATGAGGCTAAACTTCTAGGGGTTAACCTTGACAGTAAATTATCATGGCAGAATCATATAGATAAAATTGTTGGAAAAATGGAAAGAGGTATATCCATGATAAGAAGATGCTCCTCCTTCCTTATGCCAAGTACCACCTTACAGGTTATTCAAGCTTTGGTATCACATCTTGATTGCTGTACAGCTATCTGGTCAAGTGCAGCTAATAAAGAGCTGTATAAGCTGCAGTTAGTGCAAAATAGAGCAGCACGTCTTGCCCTTCGGTGTTCAATGAGAAAAAGCATAGATCAAATGCATGCTGATCTTGCCTGGCTGAAAGTGGTAGAACGGATTAAGTCGGAGTCTTCTAACTTTATTCAGGAATATATGTGTTTTAAAACAACCAACCTGTCTTCACTCAAGAATAATATTTTCTCAAAACAGACATGGCCATGAAACAAGACAGGTGAGGAGGGGTCATGTTATGATTCCTAGACCAAGAACTAATGCTATGAAAAAAACGGTTATGTATAGAGCCATATCTGAGTGGAATAAGTTGCCATATTTCATAACCCAAGCAACAAGTAAAGTAAGTTTTAAAAAAACAGCTAAAAAGGTTATTCTTGGGTAAAGGTCTGAAAAATACTTGACCTGTTTTTGCTTTTGTTTTTGCTGATTTTTGTTTTATGAAATTTCTATCTTAATGCAGTTGGTAACATGTTATAAATTTTATTGTTAGCAGGTACTCTGTGTGTGTGTGTGTGTGTGTGTGTGTGTGTGTGTGTAGGGGGAAATTAAGTGATGAAATTGTATTCATGTATGCATTTATGTAACATATCATTGTAATTTATTTATATGCATGTTTTAACATGGGCCCCAGGAAGAGTAGCTGTTGCATTAGAAACAGCTAATGGGGATCCAAATAAACAAATAAACAAATCATACATATTCTGCCAGTGACAATCAAATATCTACCATTGGGATCGGTGACCACCTCAGAACATATGAAAGGAACTGATTTATGTAGTAAAATTACAAGTCCTCTAGACTTGTTATGAAATAATGAATAATAGGCATGACCAATCCACTCGCACTTAATTCTCGAATAAACAGATGATTTTAAATGTGTTTCTTGGAGATAAATTACTTGAGCCTCTAAATGTTGAAGATGGTGTAAGACCCTGCTACGCTTTAAGGAATTGAGTCCTTTGCAGTTCCAGCTAATAAACTTTGGTGTATTTCCATCAGGACGTTGAATAAATGTGGGCTGGACCATTTAGAACTAATGACAAGAAGAAAGTATAATGGTGGCATTGACAGTTGAAATGACCTTACAGTAAATTTGGGGATTATACTTACCAGCAGAGTAACCAACATGGAAAACAAAAAACATAGAAGACAAAGACAGTAAATACACAAACCCCACAACTTTATCCCTCCCCAGCACATGCTGAGATGCGTGCAGAAACCTCCTTAGTCACAAGTAGTTTGAAACGCTCTGTGGTAGCAGTAACAATAATTCAACATTGCTACCTGAGACAAATGTGACTTAAGGAGAATAAACAAACATGCATAGCACAATTTACTGGATACCTATAGCTTAAACAGTAGCTAGCAGATAGAGGTATCAATAATGGAAACAAATAAAGAAAAAAAGGGGGGGGGCAGTTAAAAAATAAGCTTGAGTAAATAAGCTAAACAAATCAATAAATCTGCAAAATAAAATTAATTGTTTTGAAATATAGATTGAAATATTTCAGAGCGCAGGCTCGTGGACAGGGCGTCAATTTTCCCGAATATGTCGCTCTTGAGGGAGTCCATCATGGACTGTAGCAGCGTAGCATCAAGGGCGCTAGTAACATTGGCATCCTCTGCTACTGGTGTAGTCTGCTCAGGATGTTGCGATGCTTTGCGGCTTCCTCTCACAGCCTCTTGTTTGGGGCATGAATTGGACATTGTGGTCAGTTAAGAATCACAGTGGTTAAGCCAGAAGGTTTTAAAGTTAGTTATAAATTGTTCTAGATTATTAGTATGCAAAACTGCACTATAAAAGACTATATTTAAGTCACATTCTTTCAGAGCAGTAAGGGGAGACATCTACTGTCTTCAGTGCTCCATAGTGTCCCCATCCTTCTAACATTTGACTGTATGGTCAGTTATAGTTGACTAATGTATGTAAACCTTGCCACAATAGTAACAGTGGTTACATTACCAAAAATGAGTCACATCTTAACTGTGCTGTGCTCCAGTACTTAAACGAATAGCACTACAGCCCTGATGATGGTGATGGTGCTACATGACATGGGTATGCCTCTGCCTGCAGTGACGATTGTTCTACTGATATGTTGCTGATATTAGGTACTTCTCCCATGGTGGCAGAAGAAAAGAAAATGATGATGAAAGATTTTCTACCTCAACAGGAATTAATAATACATCTAATCTGTATGCTGTAGAAAATAGCATGATCAAGTCTGGTCTGTGAAGAGCTGTGATGGAAATAAACTCCAAGAACCACTTCTCAAATGCCTTCAGGAGTTTGAAAAAGCATATAGCATTGGCACATTATAACTAAAGATGTTGAGTTCAACAGAACAAATTTTATATATATATATATATATATATATATATATATATATATATATATATATATATATACATATATAAAAGTAATAATAAGGACTTACAGATGTTTGCACGTAAAAGCATGTTGGCATCACTATGTGAGCTCTTGCTCTGCACAATCCTTAGAAAGGTGGCCAGTTGGACGACTGAGTCCACATTAGTGGGAAAGCTCATTAACATCTACTGGAGATCATCCTGATAGACTGTGAAAAGCCAGGCTTAACACACCCTCCTGTGTAAAGGACAGCACACATTAATGAGGCTGGAGACACACACACACACACACACACACACACACACACAGACAGACAGACAGACAGACACACACACACACACACACACACACACACACTATCAGGATAGAGTGCAGGGTTCAAACAGAGCCATGTGCTCCATGTTGAAACCTCTTTCATTTTATGCTATGGCTCTGCCCAAACACTGGGGAGTGGGCTGGATCAAGATCAATAAATCACATTTTGTCTTTTGTTTTTTCTTCTATTCATTCATATTTGAAAACATTTTGACTAGAGGCACTGGTTTTAAGATTGGTCAGTGGTGCAGTCCTGAATTCATTAACACCAGTAATTCCCTTGTCTACATCTTTCCCAACTAATTCCCACTCACATACTGGCAAGTCCACGGAGAATGCCTGTCGGTCTCATGCTTGAACTCCACAGGCTAAACCACAGCTAGTCCAATGAATCATGATACTCAACAGGTTGCATGATTAAGGAACAAATGAAAAAGAAAGTAAATGATTCAGGGGGCTAATTCAGGCCCTTGAGTGGGGACTTTCTCTTGGTCTTCTCTGACCATGTATTCTAAACTACACCAGCTCCAAATACACAGCTGACCACAACTTTCCCAGTGGCTGCTCATTAGAGTGTGTTATAAGGGGTGCCAACAACAGGCCAGGACACTCCTAACACTCTATGTGGGCCGCTTTGAATTAGGCCTCTAATGAAAACCTAGTGCCGACCCAGGATTAGACAGGGTCCTTACCCAGAGCAGACTGACAGCCGCCTCACCACTTGACACTGTATGGAACTGCTTTTATAGACCGACTGCTGCTCATGGGCCAAAATAGAGCAACAACAGACCCAGATGAGTTTATGAAATGTATAACATAAACAGCAGATAGGGAAAAGAATGTTGTTTATTACACATTTATATATTCAGTAAACTCACACAGAACTGACGACAAGTAATTCAACTTCTGATTCAATTATTTCAGGACTTTCTGAAGGCAAGGACATACATAGTTAAAGGAAAACTGATTTAAGATTTACTACAATCTGGGTTTTACTCCCAAAGCTTAGGCCACTGATTCTATTGATTAGGATAACACTGTACTCACCAAAGTAATTGGTAGGATCTCTGAGATCACTTGGTTGTGAACTTTACACATCGACATATGACATGCAAAGTTCCCTGGGTGCGTTGGTTGTTGACGTTCTGGGACACCGTGTCAACTTCAGCCTGTTACATGCATTGTGTCAATTCAAAATACATTTCTGTTTTCACAGGAAATGTACAGTTTGCATACAACCTCTTTCAAAACAAATGCACAACGGTGGTACAACACCGCAATTAGATGTTTTTTTTTCCTTCATCAACAAACACACATGGTTGGGTATAGGCAATAAAAGCACATGGTTGGGTTTAGATAAAAATAGAACAGGATTTGGCTTTAATATCTTACGGTAAACAAACATCGGCCTCATGAAAGTCGGTGGTTGTTGGACCCATCTGCCACCCTTCCCGCCTGCCCTACTTGGACTTCTGCCATTTTAACTTTGGTTGTTGTCCCACCATGTTTCCCCAATACTGTCGGTCACCGTTAAATAATATCAGCTACCAGCAAGGTATCATGCTGACATAAAAGGACAGCTTTTTTCGTCGGTGTCTAATGCCAGCAGTCACCCAGCGCCAGTTTTAGATTACTTTGGAGTGAGACCGGGTTGTAGTAGGACACTTGATGTTGGTTTTCAAGCAGTAGCTACAGTACCTGTGTTATCTCTGTTAAAGCAGGATGAGGTTTGAGGGAATTCAAAATCTTTACTACATGTATCAAAAATGTTTGAGGCTCACAGCATTAAAAAAAAAAAGCAGTCAACAGTAGGCACATTCAATCTAGTGGAGAGATCCCACTCTGTAGGCAACTGAAATATCCTCTCCTCAAGCATCTTGGGAGACCACTGTCAATGATTTTGGACAAGAGTTCTGGACAACACAGTGTCAGGAAGCTGTCGCTCATCATCACATCACATACTTGATCAGCCCCACAACCACACCATGGTAAGGGCCGGATAACACTGTTGCTTAAGTGTGTGTGTGTGTGTGTGTGTGTGTGTGTGTGTGTGTGTGTGCGTATTTGAGATGAATTCAAGATTATCACAGAACAGTGGTAAAAAAAAAAAATACTGTGTATACAGTACACCTCCACACTTCGAACACATGGTTTAGATGGTTTTAGAGAAATACCTCTAACTCCACCTTGACTCAAAATGAAGAGTCACTTGCTAAGTACAACACTTTATTTACAGAGAAACAATAGGGGATATGAAAGTCAATACCCATATCATTAGGATCATTTCTTTGGGATAAACTGTCACAACATGCTGCACTTCTGTCTGGTCACTATGATATTTAGTGTGCCAAAATTGTTGCAACCTTGCTGTACTGTGCTACACTATCATTGTATGCATATTCTTTGCATATTAATCTTAGAGTGGGGTACTGATTAAAATTCAACGTCTATTCTCAACACGTTCTCATCCCAACTCATCAAATATGATTGCTTAGTCAGTGGACTTTCACGACTACACTAGTTATCCTGGGTGTGTCTGTTGTAGAAGTTCTGGGATTGTGTGTCTATATAACATTCACTGTATCTTTTCAAAATTCACTTCCCTTTTCATAAAAAAGGTAGTTTGTGCTCATTAGATGCATACAGACTTTTTCAAAATAAACTTACAATGTCGGTAAAACACTGTGTACATGTGAGGTGAACAGCCACCTTCCAGGTGAAAGTCTGGGGTTTGTTGGACCCATCCATCTCCCCTCCCACCCACCCTAGAGAGACTTTTTATATATATTTATATTATACTGTTACCAGCACTGTTTCAAACTAATGCTGCCTGCTGATGTATCATACTGCTGCGAAGGGTACTTTTTTGCATCTGTGTCTGA
This sequence comes from Epinephelus lanceolatus, assembly GCF_041903045.1. Classification (NCBI taxonomy): domain Eukaryota; kingdom Metazoa; phylum Chordata; class Actinopteri; order Perciformes; family Serranidae; genus Epinephelus; species Epinephelus lanceolatus. The sequence goes on along the minus strand of NC_135737.1, from coordinate 2,695,701 downwards.
TGTCAAAATCACTGGCAAAGTGGCAGTACTTGATGAGTTGGGAATGAGAATGGGCAGCTATTCTCAGCTATAATTTATGTGTTTTCAAAATGGTATTTTCTTTTTTCTTTTGTCTTTGTGTGTATTATTATATATGTGTATTTTGAGAGTTAGGTCTTGGCTGCTGTTACCCTACAGTTTCACTTTCATTAAGAAGGTGCTCTATGTGAAGTTCAAGATTTGTGGTTTTTATATATGAAGACAAATCTCCAAGTGGACAGCATTCAACATATCCCCCAAAAGTTTTTTTGAGATAGTAACCCCTCTGTAGAAGACATTGAAAAAATGATACTTTGGACACTACTGATAACAAATACTTCATATTCATCTTCATGCATTTTTTTTTTTGGAATACCAAACAAAACTGTTGGAAATATCCTGTTTTATGATCTGACAGTGTCATCATTATGATTTGTTGACATAGTTACAAAAATAAACCAAACAATAAATGAGCTGCACTAAAGACTGATGTCTGAAATAACTAATGCTATAATTTCTTTTGCGAGGACAGACTTGGAATACGAGCAAATATTACAATCAAGTCTAGTCAAGACTGAGCATGTGACATCACCTGAGTGACCTCTGTAAAAATAATGTCAGTTGGGTCAGACTATGTTGGAAATGAATTACAAGAGCCATTAAAAAGATGTATTCTTTTCAATTTTTTATAAGTGTATTTCATTCTTTCATCAATACTTACAGCAACATCTGCAGACCAATGCAGCCCCTGGTGTTGTTTTAATGCAGTGCTGTTTTGGATTTGGAAAAAGTTTTATTAATGGCAATGTCTTGATGCAGGATATGCCACTGTCTACAGTCTGACTAGTTCTTCTATTACAGACATGACATGGATGGTGTGCAATGAACTTCAGGCCTGTCATCAGTCATTGCCAATCATCTGACTTTAATGTTCCTTCCTTACCATGCTGTCTTTAACCTGGCTGTGCACATCAGACCAGACACATTTACACACAAACATACACTTGCATCTCTGCCATGCTTTTCTCTGAGTGTGAACAAATGAAAGCAAACTTGTGTAGAGCTGGTACAGGGGAAGAACAAGGCTCTTTTAAGCACAACACCAATGAACTATGGGTTTGTTGTGTACCAGTTAACCTGGAGAGACACACGAACATATACTGTACACACACATGCACGCATAAATGCATGCGCACACACACACACACACACACACACACACACAAGCATTCAGCAAAGGGTCAAAGGGTAAAAGTTCAGCTGGCCTGTGTAAAGGAGCAGAGCCCTTTGAAAATCTGCTTGTGGACGAGAAGCTGGATACAAAGGAGCCTCCATCACATTTGGATTGCCTTTATATATGGCAGAAAAGCTGTTTTTGGGAGGGTTAGAATAAACAGCATGTTTGTTGTTGGGTACATGGGGTTTGAGCTTTAAGAAGCATGATTTGCTTTATCTGCTTTCACATGATGCATACAGTCTTTATTTGAACAGTTAAGATGTGGGTCAAGAGAGCAGAGGACAGAACTTTAACATTCAAAACAAGAGAAGAACACAAACAACCTGGAAGGATGCACAGTCACTCACACAGGGTTTGACATCAACACTGACCAACCAACCCAGTCACTAGAATAAATGTTGGCACTGTACCTTTCTGCAAACCATGATGGTTACATTTGTGAGATTCTAAGTAGCAGATAAGTTAAAAATGTTAAATTTTTTTAGGTTTTAATTTTCAATTTAACATTGTAGCAACGCTGTGGTAAAAGCGTGGTTAGGTTCAGGTACAAAAACCACTCGGTAAGGGTTAGGGGAAAACTCCCTGGTGTGGTCACCAAAAAACACACAAAAACTGTCATTAACAAAACAGTGGTCTGCAGCTTGGCAGCCGTCTTGCCTGGGTGTCATGTCATCCCCCGTCCCCTCCTCCATCTGTCAGTCCATATTGATGTAGGCCTAATCTGTACTAAGTCACTTCAGAAATGTTGATACAGGGTGACCTCTAGCTCAGCTGGTAGAGTGTGCACTCCATATGAGTTCTGAGTCCTTTGCAGCAGCCCAGGTTTGACTCTAACCAACTTTCCTGTCAGTTTTCAGCTGTACTATTGTTAAAGCAACACAATGGAGTTTTTGAGCCCTCAAAATATATATCCAAGATCCTTGTGATGCTATCAACTCCAGGGTTCCTACGCAAGTATGGAAAGTATGGAAAAGTATGGAAATAAATTTGATCAATTTCCAGGTATTAAAAAGTATGGAAAAATATTTATGTTTCCAGACTATTACCACTGTTCTAAAATACTGTTTTCTAAAATAGAAAATTAGGTATTTCCAAAAATAATTTAATCAATCCGGATCGTGTTTTATGCCGGGCCAGGCACAGTTTGTGTGAGAGCAAATGTCTCAGAAAACATACCGTCCCTTTTACCTGATTGACAAGTAGTATGTCCAGCCCGCTGCCCCATGACCCTCCTCCGGCCCCCCAGGTATCAAGTTTCACTCCGACACTGCATCTTCGACAAGAAGATGAGTCTCACGTGGTTCACAAGGGGTAGATGCAAGTTTTTGGATGGATGGCTTGACAATACCATATATAAATACTGGTTGGCCATGGATTCCCAATTCACACACAGAGCTAGATGCAAGCTTTGTGTGAAATCCTTTGACATTGCAGGGCTCAACAATAACGATTGCCCGGGCCAAGTAAAACTCGGGCATGTAAACTAACAACTCATTTGCCCGATCGGGCAAGTTGCTAAAAATAGTAAAAGTTAATAACTAATGGATAAAATAAATGTATTTTAAAATGTGCTCCTTCGGCTCTGATGCAGAGGTCTCTCTGCCAGAAGTCACAGACACACGTAACAATGTCCTGCCCACAGCCCGCATTGATTGGTTACATGGCACAAGTGAAGCCAATCAACACTGAAGCCTTTCTACATGCTGCACTATGTAGAGGAGAGGAGAGAGCTCTGTCTTACCTCTTCATAAACTAAAGTCATATTATTCATATAATAACATAAAAATATACTATTTATGGTGTTATGTCATCGTGTCATTTCTGTCTCTACATGATCATGCATTAACAATTCTCCTCTGCTCTCTGTATCGCGCACAGTGGAGTTCCAACACACACACACACACACACACACAGGTGAGCACGCTAGAGCGGCTCGGGCCGCATTTTCCTGACCGAACCTGACCCCGAGCCCGGTGCAGTTTGTCAGCTGACAAAGTTATTGTTATGACAGTGTGTAACTAACCATCAACAGACACACAGACAAACACGCTGCTCGCACAGCAGCGCAGCACGGCACTCTTGGTGCTGAGCTTGTGTTGTGTTCAGGCGTTGTAACGTAAATAACAACTTCCAGCATTTAAATAGGTCATAGCACAAAACAGCAGCATGTCAAGTGACTTTTTACTTTTATTATATTCAATAAAATTTTATTTTCCTAAATCTTGAGACACCTCATATGTAAGCTAGACAGAAATTTTACCTGCTCATACTGTGCACACATGTGCTGTAGCCTATGTACTTAGTCCTAAAGAGCCCTTCTGCAGCTGACTATTATCCGGGCCCTCACACTGCTCCACCTTCTCTGAATGTCCAGAGTACAGACAACGCTCACCAGTTTCATTCGATTCTTCCGTACCCACCACAGCACTCACTGAGGTCAAACAGAGCCTCTCATGTTGCAGCTCCCTCCCTTCCTTACTTCACCCGAGATGATCCTAAACAGTTCACTCTCCTTAGAATGGCTCTAACAAATCTTCTGACCAATGATGAAAGTGAGCAGTTTAAATATCATGTATTATTGGACCACTTGAACTTGGATGCAGCCTGTCACCTTGCTTTGGCCTATGCACATCATCCACTTCCATACACTAAAGCTATGCCAGCCTTACAGCAGAGGTATGGCCAACCACAGCAACTAGTCCTGAGGGAAATTACAGCCATCCTTAATCTTGCGTCTGTTCATCCTGGTGACTCAAGAAGCTTTAGTGACTTTGCCATCCGAGTCATAGCTCTTGTAGGCATGCTGCAATCTTTGGATTGCAGAGTTGGCTTGTGCCTCTCATGTACAACAGCTTCTCGGGAAACTACCATCTGAGCATGTTGCCAACTATGCCAGATTCACCCGTGTCACAAAACTAGGTGTTCCCTATAACTTGGTTGACTTCTCTAACTGGTTAGAGGACGAAGCTGAATGTCAAGCTATGGCCACACAAACGCGTGACAATCCGAAAGGGCACACAGATGAATGGAGACCCATAAAGTCCAGCTACGCAAAATCCAGCAATCCAGTGGCTACCATACTCCATGGCACTAGTCATCCTCACACCCAACCTCGGCAATCTGTGACTGAGTCCACCACACGTCGTTGTCAGATGTGTCCTTTCTGTGGTGCCACTGACCACCACTTGAGTGTCTGTTCAGACTTCCGAAAGTTATCAACAGATGCAGTAAGAAGGTGCATCCAGGAGAAAGGGCATTGTTGGAGATGTGCACGGGAGCACAGAGCCGTGAATTGTGATCTAAAGAAGCCTTGCCTGAAATGCAAAGGGAAACACCTTGGAGTCCTTCATGAAGTGAACCAGTCGCAGAGAGATCCTAGTACTTCTTGCCTTATCCGATCAAGCTGCAGCACAAGAGTCCTCTTGAAAGTGGTCAAAGTTTTGCTAAGTTATAGGGGGAAGAATCTTGAAACTTATGCAATACTTGATTATGGTTCGGAGCGAACTATGCTATTGGCCACTGCAGCTAGATCTCTTGGTCTTGATGGGGCGGCTGAGTCGCTCATGCTGAAAACTGTTCGCCAAGGGACTGAGACTCTAACTGGCACCACAGTCACATTCAACACTGCCTCAGCATCGAATGCAGACAAGAAGTTCATTGTAAGGGATGCATTCACTGCCAAAAAGTTAGCCCTGGCACCACAGTCTTACCCAGTTCAGGTTCTCCAAAGATTCAAGCATCTGCATGGCCTGCCCCTCCAAACTTTACAGAAAGTTCAACCCTTGCTCCTCATCGGCTCTGATCATCCTCATCTTGTATGTCCATAGAGCGAGTTCGCTTGGGTCCAGCGGACGGCCCGGCAGCTGTTCATACATGTCTCGGTTGGGCTTTGCAAGGACCCACAATGCTCCCTGAGGATCACCTTGTCACTTCAGGTGACTCCTCTCCCAAAACCAGTTCAGAAGTTCAGTCATTGTTTCTTTCTTGTATAGCCCCTGATGTAGACCTTTATCGTGCCGTAGAAAGGCTGTGGAAAGTGGATGTATTGCCCTATCAAAGTGAGAAAGTCATCACCCACTCCAAACAAGACAAGGAGGCGCTAGCTTGTCTGGATAGCCAAACAATTAGAGTGGAGGTCAATGGCGTTGACCACTATGCAACCCCTCTAATTTACAGGACGAATGCCCCTAAACTGCAGGCTCCAAAGGAATCTGTCCTACCAATCCTCAGGCGGACTGAATGGGATCCAGAGCAAGCAGCCATCTATGATCGTAAGGTCAACAAGTTGCTAGAGGCTGGCTATGTGAAGAAGCTTAGCCCTCAGGAAGTGGCCCAAACCAATGAGTCATGGTATATACCTCACCATCTTGTGGAGCCCAACGGCAAGCAATGCCTAGTGTTTAACTGCTCATTTCAATATCAAGGGAAAATCCTGAATGACTATCTCCTTCCTGGTCCAGTTCTAGGCCCTTCCTTGATGGGTGTTCTGCTGCGCTTCCGTCAGCATTCTGTTGCCATTTCTGGTGATATTAAATCCATGTTACACCAGGTCAGGTTGCTGGCTGAAGACAGATCACTCCTCCGTTTCCTCTGGCAAAATATGAGATGTGAAGAACCAGTGGAGGTCTATGAGTGGCAAGGTCTACCGTTTGGCACCACATGTAGCCCTTGTTGTGCTACGTATACCCTGAAACGACATGTAAAAGATAATCACATGGGTCAGGAAGACATCTTAACATCAGTCATGCAGTCTTTCTATGTAGACAACTGTCTGCAGAGTTTTCCAACTGAGAAGAAGGCCAGAAGTCTCCTGGACTGTCTGAGAGCACTGTTGGCCTCTGGTGGTTTTGAGATCTGACAGTGGGTCAGTAACTTCCCCTCAGTGATTCAGCATCTACCTAAAGAGGCTCGATCAGAGAGTGCTAAACTGTGGCTCAGCCAAGATCGCACTGACCCATGGGAAGGGGCCCTGGGCTTGATGTGGTACTGCTCCTTAGGGTACAAGCACAGACCTATTGACTACCAGACCCTTATCCTCCGCACTGCGTATAGCATATTGGCCAGTCAGTATGATCCCCTTGGTTTCATCACCCCATTCACCACCTGCGCCAAAGTCCTTCTCCAGAAACTGTGGTCCAAAGAGCGGGAATGGGATGACCCATGTCTGCCTGATGCCTTTGTGAAAGCCTGGACATTATGGGAAAAGGAACTTCCCCACTTGGCCAAAATCAAACTCTCAAGGTGTTATTGACTCACTGAAGACCAAGATCCTGCTGTGACCAGGCAGTTACACGTGTTCTGTGATGCCTTTGAAACAGCATATGGCTCTGTTGCATATCTGAGAGCAGTGGATTCAAGTGGGCAGGTTCAGGTCTCTTTCGTGATGGCACGTTCAAGGGGGGCACCAAGATGGCAGATCATCATTCCCCGCCTAGAGTTGTGTGCTGCTCTCACCGGAGCCCAACTAGCTAGGATGCTGCAAACAGAACTGACTCTCCCTCTCCACCATCTGGTAATGTGGACAGACTCCACGATTGTTCTAACCTGGCTGCAATCAGAGCCAGGTTATACTGCCAGTATAAGATATTCGTTGCTCATTGGATCACAGAGATCCTTCAATACACTACCTCCTCAGACTGGAGATACGTTGATTCAGAAAGCAACCCAGCAGATGATAGTACCAGAGGAAAAACCCTAGCTGAACTAGCTGCACCACACCGATGGAATCAGGGCCCTCCTTTCCTGTACTTACCTCCTAAGCAATGGCCCTTACATCCATCCTCCCCTTCTAGTGATGCAGCAGCAACAGAATTGAGAAAACCTGCATTCTGTGGCACGACTCAGGTGATGCCAACTAACGTTCCATCAGACATCCTCCACTTCCAGAGCTGGGAAGAGTTGGTGGTTGGTACCTCTCAACACATCTCGTCCTTGGATGCAAGTTCATCATCCCTGAGAGATCCAGTGTGGAGACTCTCCTTCTACAGCATGCACAACAGGAGAGTTTCCCAGAAGAGTATGCTTTGTTACAGGAAATGAAACCTGTCCCCACTCAAAGTCGGCTGAACAACTTGGCCCCTGAGTTTGATCACACCATAAACCTGATCAGAGTGGGTGGTTGGCTGCGCAAAAGTGAGGATCTGGACTTTAACTGTATCCACCCTGTAGTCTTGGATCCAAAGCACTACATCACACAGCTGATTATCAAGGACTACGACAACAAGCTACACCATCCTGGTCCGGAGAGAGTTTTTGCCAGCCTAAGGAGGAATTATTGGATCTTGTGTGGGAGACAAGCAGTAAAGAAACATCAACATACCTGTGTAGACTGCAAGAAATGGAAAGCAAAACCACTGATTCCTCGGATGGCTGACCTACCTCTGTCTCGCCTGCGCTTATTCAAGCCTCCTTTCTGGTCCACAGGAATGGACTGCTTTAGTCCTTTCATTATTAAAGTTGGCCGCTGACAAGAAAAGAGATGGGGCATACTCTTTAAATGTCTTACTACACGCTGTATCCATATAGATCTTCTCTCCAGTCTGGACACCGACAGTTTCCTGATGTCTTTCCACCGCTTTGTGGCTCGGCGCGGAACCCCCTTTGAGGTCATTTCAGACCACGGCACAAACTTTGTCGGAGGAGAGAGAGAGTTGCAGAGAGCCTTCGATCAGTTGAATCCTGCCCTTCAGGAACAGCTATGGAAGTACAAAGTCCATTTCTTGAGGAACCCCCCCAGAGAAAGTGAAAGTGCTCCTCACTTTGGGGGAGCCTGGGAAAGGGAGGTGAGATCCATCAAGTCCACACTACGTGTGACCTTTGGAGCTCAAGCTGTGACGGAGGAGGTTTTGAGAACTGTGCTCACAGAGGTGGAGGAAATCCTAAACTCAAAACCCCTTGGATACCTCTCATCTGATGCTTCTGATCCGGACCCAGTTACTCCCAATCTTCTCCTTATGGGGCGGCTTGAGGCAGCCCTTCCTCAGATGATGTATGCCTGTCCTGATCTTGTGGCTACCAGGAGATGGCGTCACAGCCAAGTGCTCGCTGACCAATTCTGGGCAAGCTTTATGAGACATTATTTACCAACACTTCAGTCACGGCAGAAATGGAAGGTGGAGAACTCAAATCTGACCCTGAACACCATGGTAATGGTTATCGACCCCAATCTGCCCCGAGCATCATGGCCAGTAGGAAAAGTCCGGAAACTCCTCCCCAGCTCGGATGGCAGAGTCAGAATGGCAGAAATACTAATCAAAGGAAAGCTTTACGTCCGTCCTGTCACTCAGTTGGTGGCTCTCCTGGAGGTCAAGGATGATGATCCGGAACCTCCTCAGGCTTCATGAGGATTTTCATTCAAGTCGAATATGTTCCACTTATTCGAGGGGCAGCTGTGGAAAATCCCTCTCCCACCTCTCTGACCCTCCTCTACCTGCCACCTCACTTGTGTGGGCGGAGCCCAAGAGGTGGGCAGAACCCACAAGTGATAAGTTCATGCAGCTCACCTGCACTCATTCTTTTGGCAGAGAACAAAGGAACTGGCTGTCCCTGTGGTGCTATCATCCCTCCAAATACTGAGCTGTGTATTTGATATGTGAGTTCTATTGATTTGGCTTTCTTTGGTTTAAATGTATATGACTTTTGTTGGATTATGAATTACTCAGTTTAGGATTTGATGTTTAGTTTAACATCTTTGTTATCCTTTGTCTTCTGTTTGCCAGATAAATCAGCTCTCATGATACGAATAAATATACTGGACTGGAACTCCTGCCTGTGCTCATTTGTTTTAGTTGACAAGCCATTGTGTTGATATCTCTCCTGAACTAAACCATCCACCCCAAGTAATATTCTTCAGTGGTGAATGAGAGACTGCGAACAGAGCAGATTGAAATATGGCTTTCTACATGCTGATCACATGTGTTGATAAAGTACTGGCTTGGCTGGCAGAGGTTTTATCGCACTTACTTACAGTAACAAGCATAGTTGTCATCAACTAGAGTAATCTTGAAGTTATATTTGGACATCCCTCTGGTCCTAAGGACAGAGGGATGTCGTATGCTGTAAAGCCCTGTGAGGCAAATTGTGATTTGTGTTATTGGGCTTTATAAATAAGATTGATTGATTGATTGATTGATTGATATTTCCTTTATCTGCACTGTGGCCTCTCTGCTGTTGTCTGACTTCACTCTGTTGAGTTTGTGTGTGTGTGTGTATGTGTGTGTGTGTGTGTGTGTGCGTGCGGTGTGCGTGTGCTGTGAGGAGGATGTCAGCCCTGACATGCAGAGAGCAACTCATTTCTGAGTTTCGAAAATGAATAAATAAAGCAATCGGCCTAATCATGTATGTACAAAATACTACAAGGCTACTTTACCTGTTCTGAAGACATGATGACTGCGCATTACATGGCCAGCTTCCAGAAGTTCACCGGTATCATTGGCTTGTCAACAAATGCATGCGCAGATAGATTTTTGCGACAGCTGTAACAGACAATACCGTTTTTCGTCTGTAGGGGGACCCCGTGAGGTAGAAAAGCACAATCTTCCTTTGTGTTGCTTTAAAAGCAAAAAAATTGAATCTTAAAAACTGAAAAAAGAAATGTTGATATGATAAAAAATATAACGTATTGCAGAAACGTATAATGCTAACATATGATTCACCAAATTCTGATGTGTCAGTATAGACTTTGAACTGGTCATGTACACAAGAACAATGATGACAAGTCCATGAATAAGGGCTGTTTTTTTCTGTTTTTTGTTATCTGATATGTTTGTAGCAATGTTTTCATAAGAGTGGTAGCACACAATGGACAAAATACAGGGGGTTCAGGCTGTTCTCATACACTGTTGGTACGTTTTGACCAATGAGCTGACGGGAGTAATCAAGGAAGCAGTACTGAGCAGTCTTGTAAGGAGGGGTGGTGCATGGCTCACAAAAAAGTGGACTTTACCCTTAGACTTTCCCCTAGAGATGTGTGTTCAGAACTATGTGAACTTTGAGTTTCTTTTCCTAAAACTTACCACAGTAAATTTACTTGTGTAAACCTAAACTTTATAACTTTATGCTAGTAAGGCAACTGGGGGGGTACATCCCTAATTACTATCTAGGATCCCTTGAAAATCCCAAGATCAAATTTTTTGGGCGGCCTCAAAAATGACATTAAAGTGATGTTATTGTTAACCATTCATTAATACTTCAAAGTATCTTTGCATCAAGAAAGGTTAGGAGTAGAACAAAATTGTTGTAGTTGTCAGATGATCTCAGAAAAGTCCTCACATTTTTAAACTTGCTGTAATTTTTTTCAGTAGCATTTTTATAAACTTTTTTTGCAGTATACAGGATGTTTAATTATGTAGTGTTGTTTTATAGCTCCTCAAATTAACTATTAACTACACAAAAACACACAAATACAATTCTACCTGTGTTTCTACCTATAAGGTGTGTGCACTATGCAAGGCACCCCAGTTGTCATTGATTATTTTGCATGAGAGGTAAAGTGAACACTGATGAAGGGTATGGTGATACATCACTATTCTTTCAGTCACATTGCTTGCCTGATACTTTTTGACATTCTGTGGCACATAACAAAATGCATGCAATGCGATTAATAAGGTTGCATTAATTGAGATTTAATTACATTTATATCTTTTATAGTAACATAATTATAATCTGTAATCTGACCTGGGAATGGCTCCTTTTAAATATATGTATGTATGTATTATTATTATTATTATTATTATTATTATTATTATTATTATTGTTATTATGAAAAACAGAATCTATTTTGTCATGTTTAAACTGTGCAATGAAACCACGGGATATTGTACATGTATATTATGTATACCAATGAAATGACAATACCCTTTGTTGTTGGGCTTTAATGCTGCTCACCTTCCTCTGATGGAGGAGAGGATATGATGGAGAGTGTATGATTGTATTCAAAAGCCTCAGAGGGGTAGCAGCCTGTAAAACATGCTAATATGTGGAAACGGTTTCATCCTGCTTCACACTGGAAAGGCAAAGCCAATATCAATTAAGAGCTGTTAGGAATTTCCACCATGATATAGCTGTTAATGCATGTTTTTTATTGTTTCATAGTGCGGAAGCCAGACACTTACACCTCCTCACTTGTGCTTACTCTAGGATGAGCTTAAAAATATTAACATGTGGGTGACATGGTGGACGAGTGGTTAAGATGCATACCGCTGCATACTGCACCTCGCTAACTCGGCTGTACTGCATGTCACTAACTCAGCTTCTTCTCCGGAGCCTCTGTGCTCCACTGTCTCACAGGTTAACTTATATTCCAGTGGTGCCTGGATAGTGTGACGTGTGTGGTTGTGCTGCTGCCGTGGTCCTGCCAGATGCCTCCTGCTGCTGCTGTTATCATTAGTCATACTTATAATGTCATTATACACATATGATTATTGTCACATATTAATCATATTTATCATATTAATATATACTTTCAACATATTGTACCACAATAGCCGTAATTAGAATTATAATATTATTACTTTAATTAATGTTGTTGTAGGCTACTGTCATTACCATCTGTCCTGCATCTCTCTCTGTCTCTGTCTCTCTTTCTGTCTCATTGTGTCATACAGATTACTGTTTATCATGTTGATCTGTTCTGTACAATATCTATTGCACGTCTGTCCGTCCTGGAAGAGGGATCCCTCCTCAGTTGCTCTTCCTGAGGTTTCTACCATTTTTTCCCAGTTAAAGGGTTTTTTTTGGGGAGTTTTTCCTTATCCGCTGCGAGGGTCCTAAGGACAGAGGGATGACGTATGCTGTAAAGCCCTGTGAGGGAAATTGGGATTTGTGATACTGGGCTTTATAAATTAAATTGATTGATTAATTGATACCATGTGACCATGGCCTTCCCAGTTTGATTCCAGCTGTGAATCTTTGTCACATATCATCATGCCTGTAATGGTTTCATGGTACAGTAAAAATGTGACATCAGCTGCACATGCAGATAAACTTGTAGCTTGCATAAATCCAGAATAGTGAATCTTACTTTAACAGAACTTTTTTTTCAAAAATACACACAAATGTTTCATTACGGCTTGAATGCAAGAAAAATGTAAATCCCCTCTTTGAGTGTGTGTGTGTGTACATAAATATGTATATATATATATATATATATATATATATATATATACTGTATATATATATGCCTTTTAAGGCTAGGCTGGAATATCAACTGTGCTGTATGTAAGGTATGACTGTGTAATGAGGAGACAGAGTGGTAGGAGTGGTTTCACCCTTCAGCAGCCACAGGAGGTGGTAACAGTGCGGAATCAATGGCTGTACAAACAGGACAGGTGGTAGGACGAGTTCATGGGCAGCATGGGTATCACGTTTTGATGATGTGTTATGCATGCAACCCACCGTGGGAGATTTCCAAGTAGCTGTTAGCAGCCGTTAATCGAAATAAGACAAACAGTGGCCGAAAATGTCAGTAAATTGGGAAAACAATGAGATATAGGGAGCTCCTTACCCTCTGAGCAGAGGACGAGATCAGCTGCCATAAATTATTGTTATTGCCATGTTATATAATTTTTATTGTTTATAAAGTGCTGCTGATGCGTTTGTTATATGTCACACTAAGCTGACACTGTTGCATTACATGTTTGGTCCGTCATGCCTCTTGCTTCCGGGATGCCAGAATGCTGTCTAAACTCACACACCAGAGAGGCATGATGTCGTCGTTGGTTCAGTGTAAAAAGGCAAAGGCGGCATAAAGAGGACTTCGTAACAGTCCTATAGTGCAATCTCTGTGTAAAAAGGGCTACAGACATGTCCTTGGTTGGACATTCTGTTGACAGGAAGTTTCAGTGTTGTGGAAAGCTGGCCTGGCTCAGCTCAGCTGCCTCTCCATTATGTATCTTATCACTTATTCATGACACCATATTTTATTGATACACACACACACACGCTTGCAGGGTCATGTTAGGAGAAACTGTGAGTGTGTAATATATGTGTATACATGAGACTCAGTATGACAGGGTGTGAGCAGAATGTGTGTACACATGTGCGCTGAGTGTATGCACTCTCAAAAACACATTATCTGTTTGTGTGACTTTGTGTGTGACTACAAACACTCTGTGTGTGTGTTTTTGTGTGTGTGTGTGTGTGTGTGTGTGTGTGTTGCTCTGATTTGCTGCTATCTAATAAAATTATCTAGTTCCAGTACTGTATGTGCAATCTGTCTCTGGGTAAGGGTTTGGGTTACATGTATTTACTGAAAAAAATGATTTCACAAAAATCCGTTTCCCCCAAAAAATGTTTCCTTTCAGAGTATGTTGTCAATGTGATTTCACACTAGAGAGGAAGCTGACATCAGTTCAGTTATTTGACAATGTTTGCCGTAGAAAAATGCTCAAGTAAAATAAGTTAATTAAGACAGAAATTAGCCTTATCAAATAACATTCCCAGCTGGTCGAGGGATAAAACACCGCTGGCGGTCACCATGATGTTTCAACCTGGACCATATGCAACATAGCATAATCACTGAAACAAAAAGAAAAAGAGTTTTAACGCTACATGGTAGTCTAAATAAAGCTTCAGACATTTTAATTACAGGTTTGCATAATGTCATGTAAAAAATAGTTTTTGCATGACATTGGTCAAATTAATGACTGCCATAATAACAAATTATGAATTCTTATTTAAAGAGGTTTAGCTTAGATTGAAGAATCCAACAGGGGTCAGTATGCTTGAAATGAACAAGGCTGTAAAGCAAACGTTTTTATACATGTTCTCAACGCAATGATTTGCACAAATGGGAATAACAGGGCACATTTTCCAACAGTTTCCCCTTGAGGCATTCATGGTGTTGAATACACAAAAAATGATGGAAGTCTAAAAGGTGTGGAGGGAGGAGGTTTCAATGCACTGAGGCTGTAAAACTTCTTCAAAACTACTTCAAAAAGTAAAAGCTTGAGTGAAGACCATGAATTGGACTTGACAATATTTCCTCCCATGCCAGACTGCTTTACAATAATATGGGAAGCAAACACTGGCCTCAGACTTTCACCCCCTTAACTTATGTTGTTGTCCTGCTGCATTTCCCCCTTGGCGACCGGCCCCATATCATGCTGACGTGAAAGGATAGCTTTTTCGTTGTTGTCTGATGCCAAAAGTCACTGCCCAAGCACCAGTATTCCACAACTTCGGAATGAGACCGGGTTGACTAGGAGAGTTCCCGCAAATGTGCGCAATCTTGCAATAGTACAATTTCCAATGCAGTCTACACAAGATGTTGTACTGACAAATTACTGGACTCAGACAGTATAATACTTGCATTAAATTCTGCTTGACAGCAAAAACCATAAGTATATAGCCCTTTTGCACTGCCTGTTCAAGGCAGGAATATCGCGCCATTAAAAAGTAGCTGACAACAGTTAGGTGCTAAATCAAAGCACAATGCCGTCATTGTTTGGTTCTGTGTAAAAATGCAAATGTGGCATGAAAAAGGGACTTTGTAGCAGCCCTATAGTGTGATTTCTGTGTAAAAAGGGCTTAAGTCAAAAGTGCAGCCACTGGTTCAGCCAGGAGTAAAGGTATTCAACAGTGATGCTCCAAGTGAGTCCAGAAGCTGATCTGAGTGATAGACTGGCCATGGATTATGACTGGCTTGTGTAGACCAATTGCTCTTGGGTCAAATATAGTCTTCTGCTACTTAACCACCTTTAAAATCCGTTGGTTAGCATCACAGTAGTGCACAATTTGCCATTTGAGACTAAATAGGATGAAGGACTAGTGCCTTTGTGCAAAACGCTAAGAACTGCAATATCATCCCAGAAGTTAAAATTGTTGTTCTGGTGCAGTTGTTAATTTACAACACACAATGTACATCATTACCATGTGTGTTCTGCAGCTTTACACCACATGGTCCAAACTCCAAACCACTCAAGTATCACGCAATGGAAGTCAGTAGTGTCAGCTGGAGTGACAGTTTGGAGAAAATGGCCTGGATGCAGTTTGAGTGACGGGTCACAGATCACAGCAAGTTATTTGCTCAAGTCAGCAGAGCAACAGAAGCAGCAGCGACAAGTGTTTTTCTTCGTGCCGCAATCCCCGACGGTGATGAAGCAGATTGGGTGAAGTGGATCGCCCTCAGCGACAAGTCCATTTCTGATGCTCTGCACAAAGTGTGTTCCAGTCCTCTTGTTGTCTGACCGAGCCAAAACAGACGCAGGAACGGGCTTTTAAAAAGTGCTTCCCACCACTCTCACCATCTCTCTCTTTTTCTTTCTTGCCATAATTCTATCTCACTCTGCTCTCACTTGCCCTCTTTATCTGTGAACCCTTACAGCCTCTTGTGTGTGTGTGTGTGTGTGTGTGTGTGTGTGTGTGTGTGTGTGTCTCCCTTGAGTGAGCTGTTAAGTGCAGTCTCCAAAAAACTCCACAAAAGCCCATTTGCAGTCAGCTAGAGCGCCACCCACACACCCAACATGCACACAAGCGAGTGACATTAACACGCATATACACAAATACACACAAATACATTCACACACTGAGCCCCTCACACTTGAAGACACTCTCTCACACACACACTTTTCACACTTCCCTCTAGGCAAACGAGGTAGAGTGATAGAGGCGAGGCTGGGATAATGATACAATGATATCCAGGCCTGACTTGTCAGTGGAGTTGAGAGAGAGGATGAGGAGGAGGATGAAGAGGAGGTGGGGCGAGCGGTGGCAATCTGAATACAGGAATTATTCTTCATCGTCTCACACTGTCGCTGCACATTACGCTCAAACTCTCGCCTGGCAACATGGGGAGAGACAGAGAGAGAAAGAGAGAGAGAGAGGGAAAGGGAGAGGGAAAGATGGGGAGGGAGGGGGTGGGGGGTGGGGGGGGGCTGAAGGGCAGATATAATGACCACACTCTGCTTTCACACTCGTCGTCTCTTCTCTCAGCACCATACTCTCCGGCCTCAGCCAGCCTCGCATTCCCTTTTCTGTTCTTTCACTCAGTCCCTGACGTCCCCCCCTCCCTTCTTCCTCTCTGCATTTGTTCTTATTGTCTGTCACGGCAGCGCTGAGTAGCTTTCAGAGAGAGGGTGTACTCATTTGCTCTCTCTCGCTTTCTTCTCTCTCTTTGGTTAAAGCGAGGGGACAACATGGCCCTCTGGGCATGTCACAAAATGATTAACTAATAGTTTTGAGTTAGTCAAGTATCCAAATGGTGTGTGTGAGTGTGTGGTCCATTGCGTGAGTTTTTCAGTCTGTACATTAGGCCAGCTATTGAGATCATAGTCACAATTGTGCTGTACAATATACATACAACTGTACATACATGGAAGTTGTGAAAAAGCCGGTAGCTAAAGACGGGCCATATCTATGCCAAAGTTAGACAGTGAAAGACTTCAATGGATGGTTGGACTCACATTTAGAGAAGACAAGTCCGATTCATTATTTATCCAGCCAGCTCTCTGGACAGACTGGAAGAACTTGGAGTTCATAACAAATCAGACTGGCATGTTGAAAACCTAAACTTTTACATTAAGTTCACTTTAGGGAAACCAAATGCACACACATTCAGCTCTCCAATGTCTTTTCCTTGTCTTCCACTGGCTTGCATTTCACATTGATGTCTTATATATTCATCTCTACCAGTCACTGTTAGACCAGAGCAGGTCAGCAACAGTGACCTTATAGAGCTGCAGCCGAGTTAATATAAACCATGTGTAAGTGTGTATATGTAGGGAGGAACAATTCATATTTGCTTTAGTGATATATTTGAAAACTAGATCAATTAAAGGTTTCGAGTGGGAGCATCTTTTTCATACACTTAGCAGGTTTGGTTTTGGCCCTAATTTCATTCAACTTATCAAGCTCAGTTTATACCAACAGTATCTCATATGAGTACTTTCCTCTTCACAGAGGGACAAAACAAGGGGATCCAGTGAGTCCGTTGTTTTTCGTTTTAGCTATAGAGCCACTTGCCATAGCTCTTAGATGCAATAATAGTATACAAGGTATTTCACGTGGTGGCCTAACTCACACTGTCTCACTTTATGCAGACGATCTGTTATTATATGTCACCAACCCTGTCACATCTACCCCTGAAATCCTTCAAGTCTTACGGGAATTTGGAAATATATCTGGGTATAAATTAAAGTTTCTGTATTTGTTTCAGGCGATACCTGTTTTCATACCAAAATCTTTTTTCAAGGCATTTAATCAAGTGGTTTCTTCTTTTCTATGGAAAAATAAATCAGCTCGCATAAGACAAGAATTTATGGAAAGACCGAAATGTGTAGGTGGGCTTTCACTTCCAAATTTGCACACGTATTATTGGGCTGCGAATTTTAATGCTGTCTCTCTGTGGTTAAAAGGCTGGAATGATAGGATCCCTGCATGGCTCCAGATTGAAAAGGTTACAAGCAGCCCACACTCACTCCCTGCCTTACTCTGCGCACCCCTACCATCGCTAGTTAATAATATTAAGGATAATATAATTATTACTCAAACACTATGCATCGTAAAGCAGTTCAAAAGATGTCTGGGTATTCAGAGTATTTCTGTTCACCCACCAATAATACGTAATCATCTTTTTCAACCATCTTTAGTGGACAGTGGCTTCAAAATTTGGTATGACAAGGGCATTCGTAGTATTGAAGACCTGTATTTCAATAATACTTTTGCTAGCTTTGAACAATTATCCAGAAAATTCGGTCTGACCAATAATCTTTTTTTCGATACTTACAAATTAGAGATTTTACTCGTAAAAAGTTTGCTAATTTTCCTACCCTTCCCTCTCCTTCCTGTTTGGATTCTCTATTAAGGGTCAATATGTTGAATAAGAGTGGAACATCATTTATTTATTCCCATATCATGGATAGCTGTAACCTCTCCATTTCCAATATTCAAGAACAGTGGGAAAGTGATTTGGGGGTTCCGCTGTTCGATGAGGAATGGGATATGGCTCTTACTAGAGTCCACTCTTCTTCCATATGTTCCAGACATGCTTTAATACAGTTTAAAGTGTTGCATCGGTTACACTTCTCGAAAGCTAAGCTAGCAAGAATATTTCCGAATGCAGACCCATCATGCGACAGATGTAAACAGACCCTGGCTACCTCCTATCATATGTTCTGGTCTTGTCCGAAACTTGTCCCCTTTTGGTCATCCTTTTTTGAAGTCATCTCCAATGCTTATGCTTATAACATTTCACCTTCTCCCTTGGTTGCTGTTTTTGGTTGGTTTTCTGAACCGACGGGATCTGTTCCCCCCGCTCATTTACAGAGGGTCATTGCCTTTTCCTCCTTGTTAGCTAGACACTTGATTTTATTTAAATGGAAGGCTGTTGCTCCTCCATCACAGCACCACTGGATTAGGGACGTTATACAGAACGTAAAGCTGGAAAAGATCAGATGTACCCTCAATGGTTCCATCAACAGATTCCCCTCTAATAACTTATGTGAAAAATTTACCTGGTTCGGAACTGGAACTCTGAATTTTTATACCTGCCCTTGGACTGTCCTGTAATAAGGAATATTAGGTGCACTTGTTGTTTGTTTGTTTTGTTTTTTTTTTGTCTGTCGGTTGTCTGTGATAAGTTTGTCAGGTTGATTTTCGGTTTGGTTTGTCTTTGTTTTTGTCTTTTATTGGGATTGTTTTTTCTATGGCTATTTGTAAAACAGAGAATATGATTGTTTTATAGGATATTCGGAAAATTATAAATAAAGTGTTTAAAAAAAAAGAAAAGAAAACTAGATCAATGATCTCATGTACACAGGGCACAGATTAAAGGAAAAACCTGTACAGAGTGGATAAATGAATAACATAATCAAGGGCACCTTTCGGAAATTTTGGAGCAAAATTCACTCTCCACCAACATCATCAAAACACCCAATAAGAGAATATCCTCTGGAAGCATGCTGTCCATCTCTCCAAAGGAGTTCCACACACAGAGAATCTATTGCGCTTTTTACACAGAGATGGCGCTATAGGGCCGCTACAAAATCCTTTCTTTATGCTGCCTTTGCATTTTTACACAGAACCAAACAACTGTGGCATCATACCGCTTCAGTGTGTGATTTTAGACAACATGCCAGCATTCTGGGGGCAAAAGAGACACGAAGGGCGTGACATGTAACATAACAGCGTCGACCTCTGGTGTGGCATGTAATATATGCCTCAGCAGCACTTTATAAACAATAACAATGACATTACATGGCAATAACAATCACTTACCATCCCTATTACATGTCGGCTGATCTTGTCCTCCGCTCGGACGTTAAGGAGCTCCCAGACCACATTTTCAGCTGCTGTTCTTCAAGTTAGCAACTGACGGCTGTCAGCTACTTTTCAAATCTCCTGTGCTGAGTCACATGCATAACACATCCTCAAAACATCACACCCATGCCACTCATGATCTTGTCCTGACAGCTGTCGCTTTTATACAGAAGTCACTGATGACACATTCTCACTCTGACCTCATCACATATCTACGTTTGGTCATGGACTTTCCATGTTGAAATATTACGTTCAAGGTACCTGAGTACATTGGCTGTTGACGTTCTGGGCATTTTCAAAATAGGCTACACTGTTTTCACAGGACATGTACAGCTGGCATACAGCCTCTTTCAAAATTAAAGTGAATTATTTAGAAATATCAAACATATTGCCACAAACATCAGAAAATCCTTACAGAGCTGAACGTTTTGATGTTTGAATGCTTTCTGTAGCTGTAGGTAGCCTATGTAGAAGTGATGCCACAATATGCAAATTAGATGAGTGAATTTACTCCCATCAGATTCCTGTTCCTTTGTTTTGAGAATGAGATGACAAAAACAACACAAAGCAAAAGAAACCTACTGTGTAAATATGTTCAAAATGCTGTTTTACTGAGATTGATGAAATCCAATATGGCCGCCACCTAGTGGAATATGCAAATCAGATGAGTGAATTTACTCCCATCAGATTCCTGTTCCTTTATTTTGAGGATGAGATGACAAAAACAACACAAAACAAAAGAAATCTACTGTGTAAATATGTTCAAAATGCTGTTTTACTGAGATGTATGAAATCCAATATGGCCGCCACCTAGTGACACCACAATATGTAAATTAGATGAGTTAATTTACTCCCATCACAAACATTGGGTCATGATGAACAGTCTTCTCATTTACAGTATGCCTTTATCTCTCACCGCTTTCAAGCGACAGTCTTTTGAAATGTTGCAATGAAAATGGAATATTTTCCTCAATAAACTCTGGCACCTAAAGGGTTAAAATGGAGATTGTGCCCCTGTCATGTCTGCATGTAAGATTTAGACATGCACACACCATCATGTTTCTGTGAGTTTGTGTGTGACAGCGGTTGCCATGGTAACTAAGTAGGTGCACCTGGCAGAAGAGCAGAGAGAGACAGACAGAACACAGAGAAGAGACCTGTTTTAGTGGAGATTTAACTCCTCGAACAAGTTCTTCCCATTCCCAAACTGCTGGTCCAATCATCAAAATAATGTGAGACACGCACACAGAGGGCTGTGTGTGCGTGTCTGTGTGTGCAGCCGTTGTCATGGCGATTAATGACTTGCCTGCACCTGAGGGGCACACAGAGAGCTCATGAGAGAGCAAATCAGCAAAGGCTGTTTAATATGGGTTTGAAATTTCTCGAACAAGTTCTTCCCATACCCAAACCGTTGGTCTAATCATCAAAATAAAGTGATGGTGAGGGATACACTTCTCGTGAACGCACGTGTCATGTTTTATATTTGTAGAGTCAAAAATGTGGTCACACAAGCGAGTTACAAATGTGTTGCACCTCAGCTGTTTTCCAGAAATTTCTCCTCTCAGTTTACATGGGAAAGAATGAGAAAAAAATCGGCGCTCCCTTCGCTTTGGAGCCACTCAGCAAAAATGTGTACGTGTGAGAGATTCCATGTCAACATATCTGTGACCAGGACAAATTTTCCTATGTTTTTTGGTATAAATTGTGTATGTACATTGAAAATTGTGGCCATGGCAGCGAGTTAAAGACAAAAGTTCTAGACGATTTTTAGAGCCCTCTCCACTCTAGCTCACAGCATTCCATGCAATACACACCCATTATAAACTGACAATTTCTCCACATTTGCTCATGGTACTTTGAGAGGCACAGATTAAAAACGGTAAAATATATGAAAGAGATGAAAACATGAGTGAATAGATGAGACCTGTGGCAACATTTGAGAGTTGGAATGCAGTCTGCAACACAAAGTATGGAGACACTGTAAAGGCTAGACAAAGCCCTAAGATTGGTCCCTTTCTCCCCTGCTGCCATTCATTTCCTATGGGACAGCTTTCAAAGATCGTCAGGACGTTTTGTGACATGTCACCTTATGGAGCCCATAAAATCCAAACCGTTCAAGTAATGAAAAAGTTGTGTCATGTGTGCGAGTTTGAAGCCGATACAATAAACGGTGAAGGGAGGAGATGATTTTTTTAGGAAGAGCAGTTTTGAGGCGAAATCTTACTTTGAAAGGGCAAATAGCTCACTTCCTGTTGGATTTAGGTCAGGGGTGTCAGCACATGATTTGTAGGTCTTGATGAGATGAACATGCCAGTTTTGGTTTGATCTTTCTATGATGTTCCTACGGGCCACAGCAGCCATTTTAGTGTGCCTAGGTGGTGCTAGGTGGCACTTTAGGGGTTAATTTTTTGATTTTCTAAAATTCTTCGCCAGGTCTGACATGCGTGCCAATTTTGGTGAGTTTTTGAGCATGTTTAGGGGGTCAAATTCCAGCTCAAAGAGGCAGTGGGAGAAACAATAATAAACGCAGCAATAACAATAGGGTCCTCACCTTCAACGAGGACTCCTCTGTGAGGAGTCCTCTGCCTCCGGGCTCGGTCCCTAATAAAAAAATAAGTCAGTACAAGATCGCAAATTGATGTTTTTTCCTTCAACAACAAATGCACATGGTTACGTTTAATCAACACACGCACGTGATTGGGTTTAAGTAATAAAAGCACGTGGTTGGGTTTAGGAGAAAAGAGGTTTTGCTTTATAATCTTACACGAAGCAAACAATGGCCGCCCGGGTGAAAGCCAGTGGTTGTTGGACCCACCACCTCTCCAGCCCACCCTACTTGGACTTCCACGCCCTTAACTTTCATTGTTGTCCAGCTGTGGGTTAAACAATAATGGTGACCAGCCACGTATTATGCCGATGTGAAAAGAAGACTTTTTTCATTTGTGTCTGATATTGGAAGGCACTGCCCTAAGCAGCAGTATTAGTTGACTTCGGAGTACGAAAGGGTCGTCATTGATGGGCTGTTATTACCTCCGATGCCGACTTAAAGTCGAGACCACTCTGTCCTCCCATTCTGAGATTGTACCTATTGTACAGAACAGCGACGCAGCATATAATGGCGTGAAATTCTCACCTTGAGGAGGCAGTGTAAAAGGGACTTATGACAAGAAGGTGTAAAGCTGTTCTGCAGACTTGTGGAAGACAACTTACTTAGACACTTTATGTTGGTTATTCACATCAGCTGTCAACCACTTTATCACTAATGGATAACATGGATCAAGTTTGCCTTCTGAAAATACAACAAATTTGCAGAAGCAAATACATTTTATGGGAAATGTAATGCTACCAACACATTCAGGCCCTTACCATTATATCGAAGAAACACTTATATTGAATGTATATGCAACATGTTCATCGTCATTTACTTTCTCATAATATCTGGTTTTGGAAGATAAAGTATATTGAATTTTGTACAATACAATATGATAAATTATATTGAATTCTGTATAATACATTATGATTTCCAATGGTTATGTTCTCAAGGCACTCATGTGTTGACAAGATAGTGTTAAATACAAACTTGAATTTTAGTAGGAAGAATGCCACCTGTCATTACCTTCTCATGAGCCTAAATCACAAAGTAGTTCTGCAAAACAAAGGAGCGTACAACCCCCGTAAAAAGATCTGGTGTCACAACTCAATGGTGAATTAATGGGAAAATAAAGACCTGTTGGTGTGATTAGACCATAAAGTTAAAACTTAGCTGCTGAGTGACAAAAAAAATCGACATTCATTAGAGCATTTAATCCTTTGCTTAACCCTGACCTGTCCAGACAGAATGTGTATCATTGGCATATCTATGAAATAATGTCATACAATTACAATGTCACAAGTACCACTTGGTAATAGGGTTGAGTATCAAACCTCAGCACTTGGTGCAGACTCAAATGTGTCTGTCCAGTGCCAAAAGGCACTGAATATCTGGTCAGATTCAGAGTGTTGTTTGCTAAGTCCTTCATTGAAAAGTGCCTGATATAAATCATATGTTTGTTTTCTATACATTTTTCTATACATTTTTGAAGTACTTAAACAGTTACATGTGTTAAGATAACATTTTACAACTTCAAACTTCTTTACAGAAGTTTTATAGAAATGCAAGTTCATATTGCTGTAAGTAAGGTTATGAATTTCATGTTACCTATATAATAAAACTGAGGTTTCAAATCAGCATTTGTGGCAAAACAATTTAAACCTACAATTCCTACATGAAAGTCAAGAGTATTTGGTAACACACAATAGACACTTGATGGAAAACTAAACTCAACAACAGGCAACCTAAATACAGTTTGACCACATGTGCATTTTCTCAGTGACACTTCTCTAGTCACATCAGCTGTCAGCGGTTTACATGCTTATAGTATTTTATGAACTGCATGACAACAATATGACACAGCAAGAAGCCTAGTATAACGCTTACATGCATGTTGCTCTTGTTGGTGTGTGAGCTCTATGGTTATGTGTGTGTAGAACTGAAGCCAGCAGACGTCTGTACTGATTGATAGAAAAAGAAGGACCTCCAAGCCTCTACACCACTCCCACTCCTCAGCCCACTCCTGTGTGTTGTTGCTTTTATGATGGGTATCAGTGTACTAAAACAAGGCTGAATAGCAGAGAAACCAGTCAGCCGGCAGGATGGATAATAACCTGGCTTTGTGTGAATGGAGCACACAGCCAATTCAAATACAGGATGTATTGTACAGCCATTAAATCACACAGCTGTCTGAACAGACGTGCAGACTAGTTTCCATGTTTTCTTAAAAGACCATTCTATGGAATGATTGATATAATAGCAAAACTTAAAGAGGCTATTCATTTTTGTACAACAGACAAAAAATTACATGTTTTTCCTGTGTAGCTTGTTTGGGTAGCTCATAGACACCAATCTGCAACTCTATCGTAAAGTAACAAGAATATACTGACACCCTGTTTAAAGCATACTTCAAGCTATTGTAACATTGTCTGAATGGTCATGTTATCTATGAACTATATCTGCTCAGCTCAATATAAAATCTTTATTTTAATAAAAGAACACTTTCTTTAGGTAAATGTTTGGCCATCTTACTTCAGACAATACTTGTGGCTTTCCGTCACTGAGCATTGTGGGTAGTCTTTGGTGTTTCCTGCTTGTTGAGGAATTACACTTATGGAAATTTGAAAGAAAGATGTTGCCAATATAAAGTCATTTGAAGTATATATTCTCCCACAATATGAATACAAAACGTGTAGATATTTTGCATGTAAGTGGCCATGGTACTGTTCAACTGGGATACGTCATTCTGCCCCACTTGGTTATGATAAGTAATGCACGTTGCCTGGCATTGGAGTATCATCAGTCTATTACATGCATTATTTTCAATGACTTAGTTGGCATCATGGTGGGTGTTGGGGCCTGTTATGCATGGACAGATAAATATTCCTGCAAGCTCAGAATACAAGCTCAACCTTGTAAAGCACAAGGAATACATTTAGACCCTCATAGGTGCTGTGTGTGACCATTATGGGCTTAACAGCAGTATTATTCACACCTTGAACAGCATGACATACAGCTTAAACAGCATTACCCACACCTAAGACAGTGTTACTAACATCTAAAAGCGTAATGTTCAGCGAACAGTGTTATGAATGTTGAACACAGAATGATTTGAAGTGTGAAGCCTCTTCACGTATGAGACACTGTAAAGCTGTACCTTTCTACACACTAAAAACAAGGTCCAAAAATCACCTAAAATTCAAACTCTATCACATAACAACAAAAAAGTCCCGTCCAAATCAGACTTTTGGGATGAAGGTTCCTAGTACCATGATAAAGAAAAGGCAGATGGAGGACTTCACTGCATGGGTATATTCCTGTTACTCTTAACAATAAATCATTGAGATGTTGACCTTCTGTGATGGAAAGCTCATCATGGGAATCGTCAACTGAAATGATGACAGCAGCAGTTTTTAAATCAGTCACACAGACTTTGAGTACATGGACAGAAATTATCTAGTTTCCAGACAAGCCCCAAAACTGAACATTCAACAGAAAAATAATAAGTGGATCAAACAATTACTGGCCACTGGGACTAAAAACGAAAGCAATTATGGTGCTTTAGAAATGAGTTACAGTAATGAGTAATGTATTGCATTTTTCCAGTCAGGAGCCTAGCACTGGTTAGATGCATACGGTAGATTACAGGCTCTTAGCAGAGTCCAGTGGCATTAGAACAATAAGGTACTATATTTTATAGGTTATTGTAATATACAGTGCACATTTATCAAATGGAAAAAAACACTTGGTCCAAATGGAAAAATAGTATGCTACTAAAGCACAATGCTGTCTAGTGTAATATTGATTAGTAAATGGGTTGAGTGAGATAAGCAACATCATGCCATCTCTTAAAGATAGTTTCACACCAGGTGTTAAAACTAACACCAACATACAGTATGTTCACAAGTGGGTATGCATATTGTTGCAGGAAACCCTCAATCTACACCAAGACATGACATCAATAGATATTTCCTACATCAAACCTTCTTTGTCCTTTCCTTTGACCACAGAGCTAATGTCTGCTCTAAAGTGGTAATATTAGAAGTGTAGTTGAACTCTCCCAAAGCCAACATTCAGTGTGTCACCAAGCCAGAAGCCTACAATCAGGTTCCAACAGCAAATGACCAATTATTAAGTCAGAGTGCCTGTTTGGTCCACCGCCTGCTAGCAATAAATAATAAGAGGTAGTGCAGGCCAGTCAGGGAAATACACACATGCACACGTACACACACACATATATTTGACCACATATTAGGTAGTTGATAGAAGGTCATATCCATCCGCACATGTGTGCACACAAAGTCAAGTAATTGCAAACACTTGTACATACACACACAAAAGTTTAGACCCTGAACACATAGCCTTTCAACACATGTATGTGAGGGGTAAAGCTAATAAAATACAGGCCCATCATACACTGACACACTTGCATACACATTTAGTGTACACATACACACCCAATCGTAAATTTGCACACACAGCTCAAATATAAACACATGCAGGGGTTAAAGTGGGCCACAACAGTCAGTCAATTATCACTTATGACCCGCTCTCAGTGTGTGGCGTTGTATTTTCTGCAGAGACTCTGCCCTCTGCCTGGATTTTCTTATTTTCTGTGATTGGACGTTTGTGAGTGTGTACCCCCACAGCACTCAGGTGAGATCAGGACTTAATAAAAAAGGGTGACCTTAAGCATCAGGGATACACAGAGCAAAAAAATGCAAATAGGCCTACAGTGAGGTGAAACGCCAAACAAGAGGGAATCTGGGGTTGGCTTCTACTATCACTTTAGCTGACCAGTGACAGGAAGACCAAAGATTATTTTCAAGAGTAGGACTGCTAAGATAAAATGAAAGACATTTAAAGCTTGAATGAGTAATTTCATTCATTTCAGTTCATTTTTTTTTAAATCAGATAGTGGCTACATGATGTATTGTTTGAGATACCTAGTTAATTCATTGTGAAATGTTGGTCGTGTGAAAACTAAACTAGTTTAAACAAGAGATGCACAGCCTGTTCTCATTTCAAACTCGTCAATACAGTCACTTTGTCAGTGATTTCGGTGACACTGATGTCAAAAACCACCTTTCGTGGTGGTATGATACACTGGCAGGCAGCATCAGTTTGTAATGTTGCTGGATTAACCATTTGTAGTGTTGTGACACACTGCCAGTCGGCTGGATGGCACCTGTCCTGGCAGTATGATATGCGGACGGGCGCCATCAGTTCATGAAGCAGCTGTACAGCACCTGTCAAGGTGGTATAATACAATGCTGGACAGCGTCAGGTTGAAATAAATTACAATTTTAATTTGTATTGCGCTCTGTTATGTACACAATACACAGATGCCTTTGAAACACGTAATCTAAACATGACAAAATATTAAAAATATAACACATTTAGTTAAATTAGTTGACAGTTAGCAGGTTTAAGATCCAGATTAGGTTCATGACTGTGAATTATCTATGTAAATGGACTCAATAGATTACACGTTCTTTCTACATGTTGAATGATGATAATAAAAATATCCGTAAGGACAGCTGGATCACAGCCTCTTCGGCCTCGGTGCCTGGGTTCAGCAGGGGCAGTAGGAGCAGCAGGTGGTGGAGCCATGAAGGAGCACGCGCCAGCTGAAAGAATTATTTGAGACAACGCGTTTTTTTTTTGTTTGTTTGTTTGTTTTTTTGTGGCTTTTTGATCATTTGAATTAATAAATCTGATTTGAAAAATGTTTAATTTACATTGTATTAAACAGTGCTTTAGGCTATTAAGATTCAAATAATTTGAAGACGATGCATACAAAACTGCTGTAGGCTATATGTTATCCGTATCATTTGTTAAAATAAATGTTAAATAGCTCTACATTCCGACAGCCATCACTGATTTAGAGTTTATCCATTACGCACAAAACATCTCTGGTTTCCCGTTCCCACTTCATTCAAAACCCCACAAAGGAATCTTCTGTTTGTTTGGTGACCACTGTATTTTTTTGTGTGTGTGCTTATGCGTTTCTTTGCCTCCAGTTTCATATCAAACCATTTACGCTTCACCTCTGACATGGTTCTTTGTACTACGGAGACAACATTAACAGCATCTGTTGCCTCCCTCCAGGCCTTCGCTTTGCCTGTCCCTGTCACACCACTACTAACTGAAGAAAATAAAATGTTTTTTCTTAAGTCCACTTCACCCAAAATTATTTCCATCTCCGCTTCGGAAAAATTATTTTTTCTTTCTCTCTCTTTCTTTGTTTGAGCCATGACTCACAGGTCGACTGGATGCACCTACACCTCCTTATATGGTGGTCATTCGCTATTCATGGGCGGGGATTTATGCTAATTGCTGATTACGGGGAGCGCGCTGTCACTTTACGATGGATTGGGATTCATGATCATACACACGTGTTTATGATCAAAGGAGTAGATTTTTAGTAGTGTAGGCTTTTATGTGCAAATCTACACACAGATTTACTCACTTTTCATGAATGAGACCCATGGTGTTTGCTTCCTGTATGAATGTTGAGCCAAACAATGATGTTTTTTTCTAAACCTAACCATATGATTTTGTTGACAAATGCAGGCGGATAACTATCACATAAAATGTAGACGTAAAAGGCCACTGACAAAGTGGTTATGTGTGATGACTTGGGATGATAACTTGTACCTATTGATTGGCTGGTTGCTGGAATCAGTCAATTTTCAGCTTGATCAGCCATGACCAGTGGCTGGCTGGTCAGTCTCTGATATAGGCGATCCTGTGCCAGTTGCATTTACATGCATGTGCTAACTAACAAACTGGGGCATACCACCTAAAAACTGCATTTATCATGGAGTTGATAAGTAGGTCAAAAGTATAGCATAGGAAAGGTAATAATAACAGTTCTATGTAAGTGAATGGAGAATGCTAAAACGATTAGTGTCATATTAGGAGGTATAGTTTAAAAAAAAAAACATAGAGTTGGGTGGTACACATACACTCTCCGCACTGTAAGTGCATGTGTGAATGCTTCAAGCTTCTCACGCACACACACACACTACACTGTACAAAAACATATAAGAAATGGCTGGGAATAATAAAATCAAAACATGCATCCACACACTTGTACACACACATATGCACACAAGAACAGAAAAATCCTCTAAACTGTTTGGCGCTGATAAGGCTCTACTAAATATTTGTCTTGAGCTGAGTCACTTGAGTCGAGCATTGAAAGAGTCAGCTGAGTTCTGTACTGCTCAGACAGTCTTACTATTATTAGTATTATATTAGTCTTACTCCCAGTTTCTTTGAGCAGGGATCCAACAAACAGAGCTGGTTATGAGCCAGTGGGTGTGGGTGGTCTCCAGCACCCTTAACTCATCAGTCAGCTAAACCCACACACATACACTGCTGAGTACAGCAACATGAAAAACAAACAGAGCACTACTGGCACCATGAATAAAGGATATTTAACCTAAACCATTATCCAGTTTCACTCTATGAGTTGTGATGATACTGTGAGTCACAGATCGTCGTCTCATATCAGAACTATCCTGCTTAAACTCTAAGACACACAGGAAGAAACATATTAATACCAGGTCAGGTAAGCTAAACATGCAATCTACATTATTAAGACAGTTTTAATGCCACTTGAAATTTAATTTACAGAAAAAAAACATGTAAGAACCAGAGTAATCAAACCTCCTAGTCTTTAAATAATAAACAGAATAAGAAAACGGACACGGCAAATTCAATTTCGAGCACCATTAAAGGTATGCTAAGCAGGAATAGTCTGTTGCTGTATTTAAAAATAACATTCAGACTTAAATTAAAAGCTGTTCTTGTCCTGTTTTTAGTACATGTACTTGCATGGTGTCCTCTGAAAGGTAACAGAAGTTTTTTCCCAACAATCACTGGGTCACTGGAAGGGTGTCAGTCACTGAGTTATTTAGGGCTTTGTCCAGGCGCTTTTTTTTTTTTTTTTTAAAGAAAGGAAAAAAAACAGGGTTAAACAATGTACTGAATGTGTGAATATGAGTAAACAACAAGTCAGCATAGACAGAAATATCTATTTAGGAGCTTACTGTATATAAAAACACCTGTAGAAAAGCTAAATTGATAAGAAAGACTGTTTTCCCCCTTAAGACAACAGAGGAGCCATTTATTTATCATTTCTGTACATTTATAACAGTCTGTAATGACAGTAAGGATTTCAAAATTACTCTGGAGGTTAGGAGTGTCATTGACTACAATACTAATGAGCCATCAGGCCAATCACTGGCTATTATTTGGCTCTGAGATCCCAGCAGGTAAGGCAGGTACTTCCTTTCAACAAAGGCCCTCACTGACTATTGAAGTCTAGACCATCAGTATGGAAGCTCCTATTGGCTCAAATAAGGTGTCAATCAAAAGGTCAGAGTTCAGCCACTATTTTGATACCAAGCTATCAGCAATATTTACATGCAAACTGGAAATATTATGTAGAGTATGTGGAGAAACATGAACATGTGAGTAAACCACTTAAACACAGCAAATGCAACAACTGTTTACATATCAAAATCATTATATAAAACCTTACAAGTGTAGGAGGAACAGCCTGCTAAACTCCAGGAAGCCGCCTACCTACTTTTGTTTATGCAGAATGCGCCTCTTTTGGGGCAATGGGGGGCTTGAGCAAGTAACAAAACATGTAGCTCAGCGTGTGACGTAAACAGTGATGTGGGAGGGAAGCCGCGGTTAATGGCCTCTTCATTTGCGAGGGCAAGGAGGGCGTGCAATGCTTTGTCTCCCCAGTTGCTCATCTTTACAATGTCTGTCAGGTTTGTGTTTCCCGCTTGCTACTAGCTGCTCGCTAATTCCCGCTATCAGCTGTTTCCTGTTTATCCACCGCCAGTGGCTAGCACATGAAGCGTCATCAACATCTCCTCCCACAAGTCTTCAACAGCCCCTCCCGTTGCGGAAGGCTGCCTTGGTCTGTTTAAACTAAAAGGGTTCCGCCAATATGACTACCCTACGAGGCGGAAAATTGGGCACCTCGGATCAACTCGCCAATCCGGCTCTGTGTGTCTAAACGCTCGCAGCTTGCCGGCAAAATGGCCCAACATTTGTGGAAAATCTGGCAATGTAAAAGGGGTTTTAGTTATTTTGATCTTAATTTAGGTATCGTTAGGTAAATGGTTTTGCATATCCCTGCATCCCCAATTTATCTACAGTCACATATTCTCTCACTATCATCAGACTAAATAACTACCAAAAGTGTTACCTCTTGCCTTAATCCATTTATACATACTGTTAATTTTGTGTCATTTCATATCATCCTCATTTACTTTTCATTTACTCAATTGTTGAACATTTAGCCCGAAATAAATCTTCATTTATCGCCAAGTCGTTGTCTGTGGATATTTCTTTTGAGCAGGAACTAAGATCAATGTATAGAGAATTCATAACCCAGGTATTGAGATTGATATTGTATTGACAAGGACGTCTGATTGTAAGGAGGTTTAAAGTCAACAAAAGAGGGGCGTCGGTAGCATAGTGGATAGTGTCAGCGCCCCATGTATAGAGCTGATGCCTCACTGCAGCGGTCACAAGTTCGACTCCAGCTTCCAACCCTTTGCTGCATGTTGTCCCCCACTCTCTCTACCTCCCCATTTCACACTGTCCTGTATATTAAAGGCAAAAAGCAAAGGCAACAAAAGAAACCCCCCAGAAACTGTACCTCTGGTTTGCATTCTGTTTAGATAAAAACAAGTCACCTTTACCAGCTTAGTTTGAATGAAAACATAGGACCGAATTCATCTACTTTAAAACAAAAGTTTAATGTTTAATTCATCACCTAGACACAGTCAATTAAAGTAAGTGACTTGACTGAATGACCAACACAGGAGAAATTTTGGCCTCACCTCTAATGATTTAAAAGTCAATTGTGGTGCTTGAAACATTAAAAATGCAATCTCAAAATAACGTAACAGCAACAGAGTTCAATAAGTATGTCCAAGTGTTGTTTGTTGATCTGTTTGTTTTATTAGTTGCAAAAGTAACAGAAACACAGCACGCCCAGATGGATAAACTAAGTAGGGCTGAAGGACTGATTACCTTGCATACAGATTGGACTTGCCAGGAAGTGATGAGGGACACACAGACTCCACTTAGTTTAAGGTAATAACCACACAAAAGGCTTTAAACAGCCTGTAAAGTTACAAAATTAACTTTTTTTTGGAAGATAGTTTCCTCAAAAGTTAGCAAATGTTCTGTGGCCCATCTCTGGTTAATGGCCCCAGGTTTAGGAACCATGATATTAAAAGCACTTGTGAATACCCTGGACATACTGATCTACCCACACATTTAGCATATATTGGCATCAAAAATCTGAATCTGGCTGCCACTGCAACGCATTCTCACTCTCAACTCGTCAATACTAATACTTGGTCAGTGGCCCTAAACGTTAAACTTTGATGCTCTAGGTACCCCTTCCTTTAGGGGGTCCATGTCATTGGTTCGACAGCCCATTGGTTCGACATCCCATTAGTCCGACTGTCCGCGGTGCTGAACGGCTCACGGCGGGTGTATGGTGCGCCGCGACCGGCTTGAGGCAGAGCAGGCTCATGGCTTATGTGTTTGTCACTTTCTTTTTCATTTTAACCCACACCATGATCTTTTCCTGACCCTAACCAAGTGTTTTTTGTGCCTAAACCTAACCAGACCTTAACCATAGGGCATCATGATGATTTCGGAACGGACTTCGGAACAATGAGTTAAATATGGTCGGAACAATGGGATGTCGAACCAATGGGCTGTCGAACCAATGGGCAGTTCCCCCTTTAGGACATTGAGGCATGGTATGTCAATTTACGTTCATTACATGCCTTGTGTTTTTCAAAAGAAACTTCTGTTTTCACAGAAAAGGTCAGTTTCCACTCGTGAAATGAATGCAGTCTGTTTTCAATATAAACTTAGAACATAGCTTAAAAAAAACTTTTTTGCATGTGTTTAGGTTAAGAAAAAACATCATGGTTTGACTTAAAATACATACATGTCATACTAATGTAATGTAACATCACATACAACACATACATCATGTGACATATGTCACTAGCATTGCATGCTACACATACGAGCACACTTCCTTGTTATTAAAGTAACTCGACTAACCTTTGGTTTTACACAGGAAAGGAACAGTGGTATCCTGTATGAGAGTTCGGAGTTTGTCTGACCCGTCCACCTCCTCCGCCGTCTGCCCTATGTGGACTTTCTTGCTCTTTACACTCTCTTTTGCTTCTTGAAGTGTCATAAAATGCCGCCACTCAGTGTGTCTCATACTGCTACTAAAGGATCCCTCTATGCATTGGTATCTGATGCTGAGGGCTACTGACCAAGCATCAGTATTTGAGGAGTTGGGAATGAAACTGGGTTGGTTAGTATATGAAAGCTGGTTCTGGTAAGTCTCTATTCTGTCCATTTACCCAAACTGATAGAATTGCCACAGAATACTTAAATTACACATGACTTTTGTTTTTACCAGACAATACATTCCTAGGTCTGCATCTTCAATCTAAACTGACCTTGTACATTTTCAAAACTTTTTTGCATGTTGGATATAAATATAAGCAAATGATGGTCATTGGCACCGAGCTGACACTCATCAGTCAACTTTACTCGAAACTCAGTACCTAAGTAATATGTCCAGCATGTCTTAATCATCATGAAAATATCATAAAAACCACTAGCCCATATTAATGAAATGTTGGCCTTATCTCCAGCCGCAGCGGTATGATATGCTGCTGGACAGCGTCAGGTTGAAACACTGCCAGTAATGATATAATATAAGGGGCTGGAAAGTCCCTATGGGTCCAACAAAGCCTGGACTTTCACCCAGAAGCCCGGTGTTCACTTCCTGTATGTATGTAGAGCCAAACCATGATGTTTTTTTTTGTTTTTTGTTTTTTAAATCTAACCACGTGCCTTTGTAGCTTAAACCTAACCATTTGCTATTTTTTCCCTAAACCTAGCCATATGCTTTCGTTGATGTCCCAGCATTAGTAGTCCTCGAACGTCAACAGCAGACGCAGAAGGATACATAGTGTGTAATACTTAGATGTGAAAGGCCACTGACAGAGCGGTGATAGGTGACGACTTAAGACGAGAACTTGTTGAAAACTCCTGTATTGCACAGTACATTACACCTCTGTAAGCAGTCAGTACTGAAGATGTCAAAATAAAAATATCCTTCCACTTAAAGAAATGTATTCTGTGATAAGACAGCATGGGAGTAAACAGACATAAAAAGCAGCATTGTCCCGCAGCTTATTGTGTTGAGCAGTAGTCCACTCTCCATATGGCTTTAGTGGAATTTATGTTGGAAAGGCACCAATAAGCCAAATCTTGTTAGCAACATTATATCATTGGAGCCAAATCTAATTTCAGTCCCAGTGTCTTTTAGTCCTCAGTGACACTCTTACTCTCTCCCTCCTCCTCTTCTTCATGTTCTGTTCTCTCTCTCCCTCCGTCCAGCCGTCCATCTCTCTATGTGAGTGTCACCTGCCCTCCAAGCTGGCGACACTGGGTCTCGGCCTTAGCGTGAGAGCCTCATTACCCTGACTGGAGGCTTTGTTTTTCCTGTGAATCTGCAAGAGAGTGCACTCGTGTGTGCGTGTGTGTGTGTGCCGGAGGAGAATGTCAGAGAGACGGTGATTTGTTACATCAGTGAGCATTCCAGCCGAGATCCTCTGAGTAGACACATAGAGAAGGAAAGAAATGTCTTGCTGCTGTGTTTCCATCCAAATCTATTTTTGTAAAAGTTCATGCAGCCTATTGTTTTCATAGATGAAAAATATGGTGATAGATAGCAGTGAAATTACACGAATAATGACATAGACTCAGCTGAAACTATTTATCTATAAAAGTTTGAAAAGTTACAAAGAATTCATTCAACAGTTGCATGGAAACATATGACAGGAATAGATGAGGGGAATGTCCATATAGGTGAGGTAAGAGTGTGTGCAAGTGTGTGTGTGTGTGTGTGTGTGTGTGTGTGTGTGTGTGTGTGTGCAATCAGGTTAAAGGTTTGTGTTTGCAGCTCCAGTGTACTGTGTGTCTAAGTGCTGGGGCCACAGCTCCCACCAAATGGAGACACTGAGCAAGATACCATCTGCCCCTGCCCATCTAAGTCTCACGCCAACACACACAGACACACACACACACACGCACACACACACCCACACACACACACACACACACACACACACACACGCACACACACACACACACATTCAGAGAGCACACGTCATAACTCAGGCAGAAAACTCTGTCTCTCACTTTAACCCAGGGAGAAGTGTATCTTGTGTGTATCATATGTGGATGGGATGACATGTTGACTGTTGCCTGTTTCCAATAGAAAGTCAGAGGAAATCAGATCCTCAGAGTCAGGGCCAAGAAGATGTTTTAACATTATTTGTAAGTGCTGTGTATGAATACCACAACGAATAAAATAAAATTTGCTCTCCCTACGGCCAATCTACATCTTTAGCCTTGATTTGACCTTAATTTGATGTTTGTTCAACTGTATACAGGGTCGATTATGACTTTCTATTATGAGTTTTTGATCCATAGAGGTTTTAGATTTGTAAAACTTTTCTTGAGCCAAGAAGATTGATTTAAAAATCTGTGAAAAAAAGGGCACCTACTGCATGACATGGGGACAAGAGGGCAGACAAAAGGGCACATCCGCTCGTTTTCATCCAATAGGGCACCTCATGTTGTTTTGATCACTCAAGAGCATAGGTGTCAAGTCTCCTGTTTTGGCCGGGAAACTACCGTATTTTACTCCTCTTTCCCGCCGTCCTCCCGTATTAGTATTTTCCCGTAAATCTCCCGTATTATAACATAATTTAAAAAAAGAAAACATTCCTCTGCCTCTCCAAACTGAACTCTGTCACTAGCCTTGCGAGAACTGCCACCTGCAGTAGCCTGGGTGGCAGTTGTCGCGAGATTAGTGTCAACAGTGGGTCTGGTTGACAAGTGGTTATTTTAGATTTCCTGTACACCCAGGGACAGTTTTGCTATGGGCAATGTGGGCGACCGCCCAGAGCGCAATATATGTGAGGGTGCACGAGCGCCCTCCAAAAAAAACAAAACAAAACAAAACTCACCAGTTTTCTAGACTACCGCTCATTTCCACGTCAAGTTAGTGGAGTGGGCGCTGGGGCGCCCCTATTATCACGTTTCAACCAGCAGCAGAAAGGAAAGGTGAATCCTGGCAGTTGTGGGTTGACAGGAATATGGCGGAGGCTCATAGTGCTCTGCGGAGCTAGATAACGTCCAACTCCAGGTCCAGTAATTTCCTCTTTCCTTGGTGTCATGACTGCCCAGTAGTACCTGGACAACGGAGCCGTGGCGGCACACAGGTATGTGGCGTGTCAGAGGACAAACGAGCCGTTCACATTTCTGTCTTTGTGTCAGTAACGGTCCACAAACCTCACCGCACTTTAGGGACTGTTCGTTACTTATGAAGGGACTGTCAGGGGAGGAGGGTGGCTGGTTGATTTTTATTTTATTTATTTATTTTATTTTGATCCCCCCTATGTTAATCACTTATTGATGCTGTTTTTGAAGTATGAATAAGTCAATAAGTAATTTATTCCATTGAAATATCAGTGATGTATTATAGAAAAGTGATTTATCTTTTTATAAATGACCACCACTCAAGAGGGCAGCCAAAAGGGCACATCCTCTCATTTTTGTTAATCAAGAGGGCAGCCAAAAGGGCACATCTGCTCGTTTTCATCATTCAAGAGGGCAGCTGATAGGGCACATCCTCTCATTTTTGCCACTCAAGAGGGCACTTTAGCACGGCGTTTTCAACCAAGGCGGCACCAGGGCGGGCAGTCGCTCCTTCTCTGTCCAGATCAGTGCCCCCGTTACTGCCAATAATTTGTAGAATACACTGAAAACAGTAGTTTTCATAGGGACCATTGCTTTGATAGAAAGTGCTTCAAATCAAGTGCTAACAGAGAGATGTGACATCTTTAAATCTGGTGTAATAAAATTAAAACTACAGTATCTGCATGGCTGGATACTACAAAGGTAACTGAGAAAATTACAGTATGTTTTTTTATTTTTATTTTTTTATTTGGGCATATCAAACCTTTAAGCTCGTCTTGCAGAACTCATATTAGTAAGAATTAGTTCTTTAACAAACAGGTAATCAAACAGACTGTATCAATTTGTCATAGTGGAACCAAAATGAACAGCAGTGTCCCAACCAGGCCCTTTCTTTCATTAAATCCCAACTCCAACAATCTATGGCACTCTCCTCCTTATAGCAGACACAGGAACATTTCCTATGTTACTGCACAGAAGTGCTGCGCTATTAGATTAGCCTACAGAGACTGAAGCCTCGCTGCCTGTATGGATGGATGGAGGAACCAACAAGTCCATCACGTTCCCTGTGGATAATGTCTTCAGCACAGCTCAAGGAACAGGAAAGAGAGTGTGTGTGTGTGTGTGTGTTTTGTGTGTGTGTGTGTGCATATGTGTGTGTTTTGCGCATGTATTTTGATGTAATGTGATCAGTAATGAATTTTGTGGGGGTCAAGATGCAATGGGGTGAGGAGGTGGGGTGGGGTGACTAGAACAAGAGGCAACTGACTACTACTGTCAAGGAGTCTCCAATATCTAATCTAATGAAGAAACACAGAGGGTGGGGGTTTGGGGGCAGCAGTTAAAAAAATAGTGATGAGAAGTGAGACACAGAGAGAAGGAGAGAGAGGGAGGCTACAAACAAGGTTAAGTCCTTACAGAGAGAGAGAGAAAGGGACTGGACTGGATATGGCTGGAGATGGTTGGGGGGGTTGATAGTCGATGCTAAATCCATTAGGGCCTTGTGAACCCCCCCTCCACCACTCCTATACCCCAACACTCCCGCCCCCCCCGTGACTGCTTGTATGGAGCTACCCCCCCCCCCCCCCCACACACACACACACACACACACACACACACACACACACATTTAAATCAAAGGAACCCTTGTCCACTTAAGAGGAGGGGGAAGAGAAAGAGAGCACTGCCACTTCCTAAACGAGTTAACCATTTGGACTGTCAGGGCTGACGGCATGTGTGCTGCGCGCGCACACACACATACACACATACACACACACACACACACACACACACACATAAAAACCACAACATCTTGCTAGTGGTGAGCTAATCCATCACTGGGCCTTGACCTGGCAGCACTGTATATTACTGGGTAATGCCACAGTAAGGAGGTCAGGCTACCTGACATGACACTTTGCTGCACTGGACACATTTGTAGTAAGATATATATGGAATAAGAACAAAAACAGTGCCAGACCCCAAATGATGAGTGTTTTTGTGTAAGGACTACTGCTACAAGATTGACCAATATTACACGTAAAATGACCTTTTTCAGGTGCATAAAGCATCTTAAGAAAATAATTTGCTTTCAAGTTGTACAAATGTATGTTAAGCCACATCCCCAGGACATTCCTTTAATATGCAAAGTTGTAGTGGAGGTAAAGATGATGTAAAATGTGAGCACTTGTAGAAAATGATGTGAGAACTCATAGAGCAAAATCTGAATTTGTATGATTAAATTTTTACTTGTATAAAACATTCACACATGTAAGAATGTACAGACAAATGGAAAACCCCAAAATATAATGCCTATATAGCCATGGCTATGGCCAGTGCAGAGGCATGAAAACTTAACATTCAAACAAATCATATTCAGATTTTTCTTCTCACATTGTAATCTAAAAGTTTACAGCCTCCCACAATGCGTAACATATTGACCTATTCTCAAACTTAGAGACATTTTAAAGCTCTACAGAATTCATTTAAGTATGATTTCTGTTGCAGATCATCATCAGGGACTTATCTTGACAATAGATGAGAGTTGTTTATATGGATGCACAAACTGCAAATGTATCACAAACAGTCTGTGAAGACAGGTAAAACACTGTGAATCACTTATCTTGTCTGTATCTTTTTGCTGCATTTATTTGTTCAGACTATATGGCATCTTTAGATCAGATTTACTTTGCAGTATCATTTTTGGGCATTCA
Source organism: Epinephelus lanceolatus (assembly GCF_041903045.1). Classification (NCBI taxonomy): domain Eukaryota; kingdom Metazoa; phylum Chordata; class Actinopteri; order Perciformes; family Serranidae; genus Epinephelus; species Epinephelus lanceolatus. The sequence continues at coordinate 2,656,538 of NC_135737.1, read as the reverse complement.
TGTATCCTTTCTCTGATTTTCACCAGTCATATTTAATAACCACACTGTAAAAGGTTGGATTAAAGTCCAGATTGGAATAACCTGAGCAGGAGCAACGTCACTGAGGCGACATTTCTGTATTCATAATATCAGTAATCTTTTGATGGGAAAATAAAAGTTTTCTGGAAGTGGGCATGTGTACATGTAAAATGTTTAAATGTGTTATTGCATTTGTGTGTTGTTCAGTTTCTCCTGACCTGTAGCAGAGCCTACTATATCCCTGGAGGGGGACTCAGACATGGCATCAGCCAGTCTCTCCCGGAGGCCTTCATCACTGGCGTCTGCTGAGCCAACATTGTGCCGTGGCACACCAAAGCTTTCAGGCCAGCTACCACATACTTCCAGCAGAGTCACCCCACGCCCGTCAAATGGACCTGCATGCAAAAAACAAACACAAGGTTAAGACTCTTGATTACTTAATACACTGGGAGGTGTGCAAATATCTGCAGTAGTACCAAATGACCAATAATAAGCTGATTCGAAGTATTGGGATCAGAACAGATCCAGGCATTTGGACTGAAAATATATGAAGTCTGATCCATTTCTGACTCTTTTTTTCCAAAACTGGGTGCAAGCAGTTTTAATTTTCATGATGATATGAATTGAACAATGCAATCAGAGCAACTCTGGGTCAAAAGCAGTGGTGGAATGTAACTAAGTACATTATATCTTTTTTACGCAACTCTAGTCCTCTACATCTCAGAAGCAAATGTTATACTTTTTACTCCACATTTGTCTGACAGTTTCAGTTACAACTTTTCAGAGTACAATTTTTATTATTCCTCATGTCCAATAAAAAACAATGCACCTCCAAATTTTGTTAATTTGAATGTGATAAACTGAAGGATGACATGTTCCTTTAGATGTTGAGAAAATTCTCCTAGCTCTTGAGCTATATAAACTCTTTAAAATCCCTCTTGGATCAACTGGAAAATGCATCATCACAAAGCTGAAAACAGGGCTTTTTTTCTGAAACCATGAAAAGTTGACTTTTTAGAGGTGCATGGTTCTCACAAGACAGCCATGCTACAAACATATGATGACCTTATAGAATATCATGTATTACTGTATATTAAACTACCCAGTGGTATATTAAGAAGTAAAAATGAGTGAAACCTTAAATATCTACATCTATAGGAACTTTTTTTCTGCATGAATACTTACTGAGTAATTTTGCACTGTACGACATTTTATTTTTTCAGGCCTCATTGAACTGTCACAGACCAGATGACTGATAACAGAATACTGACCTGCTGGTACATATTTTTACAGCAGTTGCACTGGAGGTTGAACCTAGATCAACGTAGTGTGAGTGCCGCATTTCTTTTTGCTTAATAAGTAGATTTCACTGGCTGTCCAGACAGTATAGCCTTTGTAAGAAGTGTGCGTTAACAGTCAGTGCAGTTGTTGAGTTATTTCAAATGATCTGCCAAACTGATAATCATGCAACTGGTTAGAAGGACAACTCTTCTGCTAATATATTAGCAATACATTTCTACCTAAATGAATTACACACCAGTGACCAGCTAGTTTGAAGTCACACAAAGACACACACACACACACACACACACACACACACACATGCACATACAACAAATAACGTGTAAGCACTACACAATCTTCATACCTGTCAAACCAAATCCACACAGGCTTACACTGCACCTTAATCTCTTCTCCTGTCTGTCTGCCATAATTTCTACAATCAGAGAGATCTTGTGCTTTGGAGCCAGACAGTCTGCAACCTGTTTCTGTGTGTGTGTGTGTGTGTGTGTGTGTTACCAGCCAGGCAGGCATGTACTGTAGACACTAAAGAAACTGGTTTAATCTATTAGTGTGTACATTTGACTTGGTTACTGTGGCTGCCAGCACTAAGAGATGATGAAGGCCGAAAGGAATGATTTAGCGTTGATGTGAGTAAAATGCTCCTATGACTCAGCATGCTATAAAGAACAATGCAAACACATGACTCATCATTATAATCATCACAATCATCATCATCAGTTAAATTTTACATATTGGCATTTCTCATCTTGTTAACACCCAAATAAATATGTGACAAATAGTTGGGCACAGATAATGACTGAGTCAAACAAGCACACGACCTTTACATATCATTTTGACAATGACTGTTCTGTGGGGGGGAAAACCCACACAACTGTTGAATCAAATCTTGGAGCAACAGTCAAACATACAGTGCATCCAGTACAGAGGTGTAACAGGGAGTAACTGCCAGCCCAGCTCCTTAAAACATATAGAATATTACTTTCAACAACTCCAAAGCTGCTTTACTTACATGTTTAGAAACAGTAATGTAAAAGAAGCTATTTTGGTTTCAGCAGCAGTTATGCCCTCAAGCTGTTTCTTGACAAACACCCACTGAGCAAAGCGAGTGCATGCAGCATCTTAAAGGTCCTGTCCTTTTAGTGGGGTTGCCTGGTCTGGACAGTTGGTCTGAAATCTATGAAACATTAGGTTAGCTAGGTTGCTGATGCTCTCCACCGATGCTAGCAGACTACACTCGTGGCAAATGATTAAGTAGGTATTCATCAAGTGGTACCACTAATCCTGTGACTGTTTTTCCTGCTTTTTTAACAACAGAATTTAGTTTTCATAAAAAAGTTACAACATGTGAATAAGAAAGCTTTGGAGTGATTAAAAAGCTGTCCTTTTTTGCTAACAACTATTTTTGTAGGGAACATACAGTGCAAATTCATATTAGTATTCTCAAATAACTGTGACTGACAGCAAACAAGCACCTCCAAAAAATGTTTGATAATTGCTCTAATAAGGAATCAGTGCTATGTCAAATAGGACAGGAAACTGATGTGGACTTTTTATTGCCCAGACTGTAACTTCCAAGCATGCTGCACTTCTGGCCACACCCCAATGAGTGATTTGTAGCCCTTTTTAGATAGGAATTGTGCAAATTAGCAGGAAAGCACAATCAGTCTTTTTTCAGCATTGGCAGTATAAAATCAAAATCGGGGAGTGCGGCAAAATGCTGCTTACCTACTTTTGTTTATACAGAATGTGCCTTTTTCGGGGCAATGGGGGCGTGAGCAAGAAACAAAACGTGTAGCTCAGCGTGTGACGTAAACAGTGATGTGGGAGGGAGGCCGCGGCTAGTCAGTCCTTCGGTGATTCTCTCGTAAGTCGGCCTGTTCTTCACCGTTCCCGTCATTTGACGGTTAATGGCCTCTTCGTTTGCGAGGGCAAGGAGGGCGCACAATTCCTTGTCTCCCCAGTTGCTCATCTTTACAGTGTCTGTCAGGTTTGCCTTTCTCTCTTGCTACTAGCTGCTCGCTAATTCCTGCTATCAACTGTTTTCTGTTTATCCACCGCCAGTGGCTCGCATGTGAAGCGTCATCAACAGCTCCTCCCACAAGTCTTCAACAGCCCCTCCCGTTGCGGAAGGCCGCCTTGATCTGTTTAAACTAAAAGGGTTCCGCCAATATGACTACCCTACGAGGCGGAAAATTGGGCACCTCGGATCAACTCGCCAATTCAGCTCTGTGTGTCTAAATGCTTGCAGCTTGCTCGCAAAATGGCCCAACATTTGCGGAAAATCTGGCAGTGTAAAAGGGGCTTTAGAGTCAGTGTTCTGCCTTTGGCTGCAAATGTAAACATCTGTCTAGTGTTGTCACTAACTGGGGTGCAGCCAGAAATGCACCATGTTTTAGAGTTTCAAACTCTGCAAAGCATCTCTAGGGTTTACCCTTGAAACTGAGTTAAAACTTAAAAAATGTCTGAAAATTTCTGGGTAATGACATCTGCAACATTCAAGCAGGTATCACTCACTGCCATTTTGGGTCTCCAACAGGTGAAATTGCCTTGTGAAAAAAACATGTCATTACCTCTAGAACCTTTAATGCAAAAGATATTCATTTCATCCTAACTGACATTGGGCAAAGGGTGGGAGACACCCTGAACATGTCCCCAGTTGATGACAAGGGTTCATTTCCTGATGTGTATATCCGTGAATATATAAAATTGAATTTGGGTCCTTTTAAGAAAGATTTTTTTTTAAATTTCTACAGTAAACAAAGACCTCTACAACCCATGAAGACCTCTACAACTTTATAAAGTTTTGTCATTTCTAATGCCTTAAATTTAGGCAGTTTACGAGTTTTTCTGATCCTTTGTTTTCTACGACCTTTGAATTAGTGATGCCACTTCTGATGCTGAGTTACAAAGTAACCACAGTGCTCCAGGGATGATATTTTTCTGTAGACCGACAAGGGAAGTTAGCATCACCCTGGTTCCCTTTTCAAAAAATCTATAGAATTTTAACATTGGACTTGGGATTTTTGCAGACAATAAACTTAGTGGCAAACAAATATTAATGATACTTACACAGAAGTAAAAAGCTAACATGAACTATAACAAACTATAAACAAACTACCCTACGGTCACATGACTTAATATCCCCACCACGATACTTTAAAGCCTTGTTCAGTGTGATGACGCTTTTAGTCTCATTTAGCCACTTGTTAGCAACTGCCTTTTTTAAGACAACTAAAAGCTTCAAAAATCATGAGCAGGGTAATTAACAATGTATTTTATGTAATAGAACAGAATATGAAAGTCTCTTTAACTTGTGTTGACCAACACTCATTTCCGGGTTTTAGGACTCATTTCATGGGCACTGTATGGATCAAAGTTTAAGACTTCTTCAGCCCTAGATCAGCATTATTTGTCGTAAATTTGTGGCAGTCATTTATTGCACAAAGTGTTGCATGTTCAATAAATCACAGTATTGTACAGTAAATGAAAAGAAACTTTAAAGGTCTCCTCAGAGTGATCAGGTGGAATTTGATTGACATGACTGATACTGACAACTAACCTAAAATGACATTATTGCCTTATCTGTGTGCATGCTGAAAGTACTGAAAACATGGACAGACAAATTGAGCGTGACTGGTAAATATAAAGATAGAAGGAATTAGACAAGATGAATCAATTCAAGTATTCTGCATCTGAATTGGCTAAAACATCAGATATAAACTGAATCATTTATTTATTTGTTTAGCAGTGTTGCAATTTGTTCCATTGAATTTCGGTACTGTAGCAAATGATCGCAATTCACACCGTTTTATTGCAATGAATTCCAAGAGGGCCTGAGCAGAATGTGCTTAAATCCTACCATCCTACAAGTCTACCCACATACGCAGACTTGTGTGGAAAGCTTTGAAAAGGTTTTTTTTAATGAAATTTTTAAATACATAAGCATGTAAATCCTCTGCCAAATGGTCAGCTGGAGGCTTAAGTGCATTGTACCTTTATAAGCAATGAGCCACACTTCACTCCGTAACACTAAGCTGTGTTGTCCAGATGGGCTTTTACAGCTACAAAATTCAATTCAGCCTTTACAAAGACACACATACAGACACACAACAAATCAACCACCGTGCAGGACATAATAACATCATCTCACTTCCAAGGCAAAACACAGGGTTGTTGTTTGACACACATACACACACACAAGGACATACATCTAACAGGCTCTCAAGCTGGCTTTGATGGAGGGCCTGCTGGCACCAAAGGGGAATCCTTTGAAAAATCAATCCAACACACACACACACGCTGCTTCTGAAGTGGAGCAAAGTTATCAGGAAGCTAACTACTGTGTGTGTGAGAGAGTGAATGTGTGTATGTTTGTATGCTTTTGCACGTCGGTCAGTGTTATCACAGTAGGGAGCATGGAGGCCCGTGCAGCCTCTCGCCCCATCATTAGCACCTGTCACCGGCCCGCAGCAGAACTGAGATTGTCCAGGCCTCAGGGTATGCATGTACACACACACACACACACACACACACACACAGTAGTCTGCTCTCTGATAGCCAGTGAGTCAGGCAGATCAAAGGTTTTGACAGTGGTGGCTTTTCTGGGTGATAAGAGCTTGGCAGAGGGTTAGAAAAAGCTTTAGGTTTATCAGACCAGGCTTTGACCAATATGGGAATTTGAATGCTGATACTAATAGCTTCAGACTGAAACTACCAATGGCTGATAGTTGGTTTTGATCTGTTGATCTGAGTATCTGTTTTAGAGGGGAATACCACCTAAATAAAGAAACACAGTATGCTATTAACATGGCCTAGGAAATTCCAGTCAATATCTGTGAACACGAATTACTCTCTGTCTCAAACATGTGATGTCATAGGGTACAAAGTCTGGAGCTGCTCCATAGACAATAAATGGGAGACTGATCTTGTGCAACCAGAAAATGCTTTTCTTTTTTATACACAAATGAGCTTTATTCTATTGTAGTGTTTGTAGTTTTGAAACAAAAAATGTCCCTGTATACTCAGGGGTACATTCCCCTGGGTGCTCTCAGTGTTATCAGAACATCTTTCACCATTCATTGTCTACTTTATACTATATGACATCACAAATTTGAGTTTTAGCACTCTAGTTTTTGGTTTTGAGAGAGAGCTGTTCAAGTTTATCAATATTTTTTGACTTTCTGAGACCATAAGAATAACATGTATGAATTTTGAAAATGGGTCCTTTACTATGGAAAAAAAGCAAATGCATTTTTAGCAGTTTCTCCTGGAGAAGAGCAAGACATTGTGGTATAGAAATGATGATTTTGATTGGAGTTATATTTGTTGGCAGAAATAAAGCAAAAAGTTTTCTGGTTCCTTGCATCATACAAACAGAAAATAATAGAGCAAATTAAAGATTCCTATTACATGATTTCTTTCATTTGTATCAGGGTAAATCAGGGTAAAGGTTCAATTTTTTTCCAAGTTTATCTTACACATGCCTGTATTGCACATATTTCCGCATTTCAGCATCATTTTTCAATTGTCCATCTCACGTGCACCTGACAATTCATATTCCCTGCTATTGTAATCAATAAAGCTATCTACACAGGCTGTGTAACAGCTCATGTTTTACTCACACTATGCACATGTAACTGGGTAGTTTTACACTTAAGTCTATTTTACACAAGTAACTACAGTGATTGTATGTTGGGCTCTGAGCACTGCTAAAACACAGGTGACCTACACTCAGTACTGTGCCTGAACGCATCCTGTGTAGCCACAGACAGAGCTGCAGCTCTGCTACTATGTTGCTTTCACTATCTAGCCTCTGTAGACATTATGTAATAGTAATAGTAATAGCAATAGTTCAATTACTATTGTATGTATACTTTACAACTATACTACTACTGCAAAAACAAACAGTAACAAGCAAGTTTACTTTAGTTAAACTCGCAAAAATATTTATATATTATTGACTGAACTCAACCTCATCTTTTCACTGCTTTTGAGTTAAGGGTCATGCATAGTCCCTGGCATCCACATGTCTTTACTGACGTTTTTTTTTTCTTTTTAAATCTCTCTTTACATCTTGTAAATGTGAGGATGTGATGTTAGCAGCAGGATTTAAAACACATGTCCTGGACTGTTGTTTTTACTTCCATCTTGTTAAATCCAACAGGATTTAAAGTCACTCTCCAACCAGCTGTTAGTCCCCACATACTGGCCCTACTTATCCCTTCAGCCAGTTCTACTTTCCTTAAAGATTTAATCACACTGCAGTAGGATGTGCGTGTGGGTGTGTATACCTTTAAAACAGGGGCTTAGGATGGCACAGTTGGATATGAACACACATCACATGTGTACCTTACAATCACCTCTCAAACACATCTATTAACATCCTGCTAAATTTACTATGTTTGCTCACTATGTTTTCAAGAGCAATACTAAATTAGCAGATTACTCTCTTATTAGAGTTTGGGGGATCTGATCTGGAACATGGCAACAGAGATTTAGGATAACAACACAAAAATGCTCTTGCATGAGGCCCATCGAACCTTATATATACTTCCCTTAGTTAATATCATTAGAAATCACTCTGTAAATTTCCATTGCTATGCGCATGATACACAGTTGTATTTATCAATAAAGCCAGAAGAAACAGATTAATTAACTAAACTTCAAAAATGCCTTAAAGACATAAAAACCTGGATGAGCTCCAATTTCCTTATGTTAAATTCAGACAAAACTCAAGTTATTGTTCTTGGCCCCAAACACCTCAGAAACTCTTTATCTGATGATATAGTTTCTCTGGATGGCATTGCTCTGGCCTCCAACAGAGTAATATTTGACCAAGATTTGTCTTTTAACTCCCATTTAAAACAAACCTCACAGACTGCGTTTTTTCATCTGCGTAATATTGCGAAAATTAGGCCTATCCTGTCCCAAAAACATGCAGAAAAATTGGTCCACACTTTTGTTACCTCTAGGCTGGATTACTGTAACTCCCTATTATCAGGTAGCTGTTTTAGCTTCTCTGCACTGGTTCCCTGTAAAATCCAGATTTGAATTTAAAATCCTGCACCTAACTTATAAAGCTTTAAATGGTCAGGCTCTGTCATATCTTAGAGAGCTCATAGTGCCATATTATCCCACCAGAACACTGCGCTCTGAGAATGCAGGGTTGCTCTCAGTCCCAAAAGTCTCCAAAAGTAGATCAGGAGCCAGAGCCTTCAGCTATCAGGCTCTCTTCTGTGGAATCGTCTTCCTGTTTCAGTCCAGGAGGCAGACACCGTCTCCACATTTAAGACTAGACTTAAGACTTTCCTTTTGATAAAGCTTATAGTTAGGGCTAGCACAGGCTTGTTTTGGACCCGCCCCTAGTTAGTCTGACATAGGCCTAATCTGCTGGGGGGAGCCTCCTTAGTCTCGCCACCAGACAATCAGAGATCTCCGCCTTCTGATAGTCTGGGGACACTCCTTTCTAAAGTGTGTTTAACACACCGGCGAAAACAGCTGGCAACAAAGCAACGCCTCTTGCATTTTTGAAAAGGACACGCCTTCTCGGAAATGTGCGCTCTCCCTTTTCTCGTCCGCAAGAAAACAAACACACAGAGAGCTTGAAAATGGATGCTGAGAGATTTAACTCTGTTTTATCAAACGTGTGCTCATCCGTGAAGAAAATATTTTTTCCAGCGGATGTCTTAGGTACAACATGATTGAGCTAACTGGGGTAGTTTCATGTCGTATCCGACAACGGGAGGCTTTTAACAGATGACATCCTGATGTTAGCTTTGCTGCTGCAGTTAGCTGTCCCTGTCAGCTGTAGCCACTGATGCTTTCTAGACATCATGATTTCCCAAAACTGAATAAATACCACACATAGCAACACAAAACTGCTTTGCTAGCTCAATCATGTTGTAACTAAGATATCCGCTGGAAAAAATATTTTTTTCATGGACTGTTTAATGAGTTATTACCTATTACAGACACCGCTAACGGCTAAGAAATAGTAATGTTTGTTCAATCATTGTGTTTATGGACTTTACAAACATCGGATTAGTTTAAACAGTGATACAGTGATGTGAAAAATGTGATATATATATATATATGTATAATATAGCTAAAAGCTTTGCTGGTTTTCTACCCAGAAGTATTTGTAAACAACAAGGCGATTCCCTCTACAGTCCGGCCGGACGGATGAGTCATGGCCTTGTAAAAGATTATGTTTGTTTCTTTTAGTTGGCGAGAATGTGTCGCCGCAAACGCGACAAACATCCACTAACTTTGACGGCGTTTTCTGCGAGCACGGCTGAGCCATTTTGTACCGCTACATGTGTTTCTAGTCTAGTGTTTCTCTTCCCAATTCTAAGTCCACCACTACTACATATAATTAATAGCTCTCCTACCACTGGAACAGTACCTGCATCTTTTAAAACAGGCGTAATCAAGCCACTACTGAAGAAACATAACCTTGACCCCAATGTGATCAATAACTACAGACCAATTACAAATCTCCCCTTTCTTTCAAAAACCCTAGAAAAAGCATTAGCCCAACAACTCACTGATCACTCATCCTTCAATAATCTATACGACCCTCATCAATCTGGTTTCAGAAAATTCCATAGCAAGGAAACTGCACTAACAAAAGTGGTCAACGATTTATTACTCACCTCCGACTCCGACTCAGCTTCAGCATTGTTGTTGCTAGACCTCAGCGCAGCGTTTGACACACTTGATCACCATATCCTACTTCACCCTCTAGAAAACTACATAGGACTCACCGACTCTGCTCTCTCCTGGTTCAAATCCTACCTTACTTATTCCACTTTTATCAATCAGGCCTCCACGATCCCATAATGCCGGTCTCCTATCCATCCCCAGAATCAATAAATCATCAGCAGGTGGTAGAGCCTTCTTATACCAAGCTCCTCTCCTCTGGAACCACCTTCCCATTCAAATCCGTGAAGCTAGCACAGTTGATTCTTTCAAAAGTAAACTCAAAACACACCTCTTTGCATCCGCCTTTAACATTACATAGTCTCTGTTCTTACATACTACATCATGGTTATCTACTACTACTAGTAGTTTATTTAGTTTAGTTTATTTATATACAAGTGCCAATGTTATTTTTGTTTTTATAATATGTCACTATACATGTAACATTTTCTGTTTATTTTGTTCTACATAGTCATTTCACTTGTATTTGTATACTTTGTTATTTGTTGTGTTCTGTAATATTATTTGTAATTTGCTTATGTGTTTTTATGTACAGTCCACTGAGGCATTTTTGTGATTTTGGGCTATAATAAACTTTGACTTGACTATTGCAGCACACTTTAATCAGCACTGACGTTGTGGCATAAGTTTGGTTTATGTGTGGGCAGAGATAGCAGTCAAATGTTGGTGATAATGCACCACCGTCTGTTTGTAATTTGCCATTTTAAAGAAGACAACGAAGAGGAGGAAGTAACAAAAAAAAAAAAAAAGATGTCATTTCCTGTAAGTGCAAAGTGGCAATGCGCGATTTGAGACAACACTGCCCTGTTGAAATTAGTGCACCACACAAAGCATACACAGTGTACATAGTGTACTACATCAAAGTGTACTAACAGAAGTATGCAATTTGAGACACACTCCAAGACTTGATTTAGCTTTTTTCCCAACTCGTGACCCATTTCTTTCTCAAATGTTTGACTACGTTTTTCTCTTTGGTGAAATGACCATTTTAGCAATCCAGCATACTTGCATAAATCTCACCTGAAGGTTGGAGTACAGTGTAGAGACTTTTAAATGGCTCAAGAAAATGCTACACACATCTGTATGGTGTAAGTGTACAACATGATTAGAAATAAACTAGCCCCTTACAGAAGAAAAGGCTGGCCACTTTGCTTCCACTCGTCAAACATGTCCTCACATGTAAGATTAAAAACTTAATGAGCATAGAAGTCAAAACACACACACACACACACACACACACACACACACACACACACACACACACAGCTGAAAGGTATAGTATTCTGTGGCTTCATGCCATTGTTTCTGGGTTACCTGTGCAGTTAAGATGCTAATGCCTGGTTAATGCTAATTCAATTAGGCTTTAGTGCAAAGGGGCTCATCAAACTAATTCCTTTATGATGGGTGCTGTATAATGTGTAATGGTGTGTGTGTGTGAGAGAGAGAGAGAGAGAGGGACACACACACACACACACACACACACACACACACACACACACACAGAAAGTGTGTACTGAAGTAGTGCTACTGGGAAGTTGGGCACTGAGAAAACAGGAACAGTCTGTTACTAACAGATCGTAAATCAGATGGTAGTTGAGGTGGGAACTACACTGAGTTTTGAGTTCATTAGGCACACCTCTAAAATCTAATGTGATCTAATGAAACAGCTTTGCAACAAATGCTGTCTTTGTGAAGCTTATAGTGTTTAGATTTTGTTAAGCGTTTGTCAGAGAGATGTCAGTTGGTCATCTTAGGGACTACAGTAGCTAATGGTGGCGTTGCATTGTACTGCATTTTATTAAGTGGTTATGTTGAAGCCATATCTGATATCTTATAATGACGAAAACTTCGTTTGTCTGTGGGTGTGTCTGTTCCACGTTTTTCTACTCACAGACATGGTCAATCTATATGAAACTGCACATAGTCATTGAGGATTGGCATAGGTAGAAGGTGACAAAGCTACTTTTTCAAAAAATTACACTATTATTAGTATATTCTTTTACAAATCGATGCATTCACCCCATGAGTTACTGTGCACGCGCGTTAATATATGTATCCACCTTAAACGGACATCAGCTGTAGCCAATCGGCGGAGTTACACTGTGCAAGCGCGTTAATATATGCATCCAACTCAAACAGACATCTCAGCTGCAGCCGATAAAGTTAGGCTTATGAATTACTTAATTACATTTACACTGCTAAAATGTGCACATTGATGTCACATTGACACGCTAACCAATTGCCATGTTGTGTAGGTGTATGTGCGTGTGGGAAGTTGCCCCATACCCCTCAACTTTGTGTGTCTGTGTGTTTGTGAGTGTAGCTAGGGGAGACCGGGGTCAATTGTTAAGCGGGATCAGTTGTTATACCAACAGAGACGCACAGGGATGAGCTCGGTTGACAGAAACACCAGAACAGTCAGCTACACTATAATAAAAGGGAAGCCTGAACCAACCTCAAACGGACATCAGCTGTAGCCAAGCAGCAGAGTTACACTGTGCACGCCATTAATATATGCATCCACCTCAAACAGACATCATCTCAGCTGCAGCCGATAAAGATAGGCTTATTAATTCCTTAATTACATTTACACGGCATTTTCCCACTATTGGCAATGGTACTACTGTACTTTCAATAAAGCAATTGTACTATCAAATTCACAAAAACTCTGTCTGAATACACTGCTCTTCTTAATGGGTTCAGTTGACTATTTAATCTGCAATTTCCTGTATCTGCAATGACCTATATCCCAAAACACACACCATGTTAAACTGTACGTGGGCAACTGTGCACTCAATGGGTATGGACTAGTGCTATTTGAAAGATAAAAATGAGGACCTTAACAACAAACAGATGTTAGCAATGAAACCCAACAAAAGGACCTGAAAAAGATACTGGAGCATACCACAAGGAAATGCATAAATCAAAACGAGGACAAACAGATTCAGAAACAGCTTCTACCCAACTGCAATAACCACACTTAGGAAAGCAAGAATGCAATAACAGGTTTTTAGTAAGGGACTGTGCAAATGACCAAGGAGAGAATGTTTGGTTGTGTGTTTGCTTTTTATTTACTTTTAGCTGTCTTCTTTTTAATGCTGCTCATGATTTTATATGATATAGTTTTATGAGTTGATGCACTGACAAGGTGGCTCTTTAATTTCATTGTGCATGTGACAGTGACAAATAAACGATATTCTATTCTATTCTGTTCTATATGGTAAAGGGACATTATCGATGGTTTAGAACCATGTTCAGAAGGCCATTTTTTAAGAATTTGAGAGCTACATACTAAACTGACAACCCTGTCTCCTACAAAATACACATATATATATCATGACTTTATTTGGTTGAAGGTGAGCATGACAAAAAAAAACTGAGAACCACTAAGTAAAAGGTACCCTGTGGAGTTTTTGGCCATTAGTAGTGCTATGGAGTCCCTAATTTTCTTTATATTCTGCACACGGATGCACTGCCTGCATGCCAGCAAGATGGTAGCACAATTCACACACCTTTGTTAGATCAAGCTTTTCAGCTGACTGTCAGTTAGAAGCAGTAGTTTGGCCACCAGCTAAGCACTGTAGCAACAAAGGCAGTGAAGAAGAAGACTGATAATAGAGAAAACATAAAAGTTTGTTTTGTGTTGTTTTGAATGTTTTGTTTTTTGTCTTGTTTGTACTCCATACCACAATTGTGGTGAAGAGCTAATAAATATGACTATGACTGTGACTATAATTATTTTGAATTGTCAGTGTAATTTTATTTGTGAGCAGGGGAAACCTCCACTGTGTCAGCGTTGGATGGCATTGACAGGTCAGTGTAAACTCACTACATCATTTTAATCCTGTATTGTACATATACTTCAGCATGGTGTTAATGCAAAGTACATCAGTTTATTTACACTCAAGTACAATGACACCATTCACATGTTATATAGATTACTTCACAGAAACAGACTTTCACTTTCACACACACTTCTTGACTGTGCTGTGAACCCACACTGACATCCCTTCAGGCTGTGTGTGGACTGACATCCCTTCAGGCTGTGTGTGGTAGAGAGACAGAAAGTGAGAGAGAGTGTCTCTCTGATATCCTCAGGGAAACACTGAGAGTGCTAGCTAGCTGGTGGAGTAGGTTTGTGGTGCAGTGTTAGTGTTAATGGAGATGTAAGCTCACAGGATTAGCACCCATAGGTAGGCATGTGTGTGTGTGTGTGTGTGTGTGTGTGTGTGTGTTCTTTACAGGCAGGAGCTTTCTTTCATTACATTAAGGCCAGTGCCTCTAAATCATTAACTCCCTTTGCAGTCTCAGTGGTGTCAGTTAGGTGTTAGTGATCCCCATCAATATCGGGGTCTGCCTCAAGTCACTTCACTCACTACCACACACACTAACACATGTGCATGTACACACTTACACATCAACACATATGGAATTTAGATATGAAGACGTATTAACCTGTATGCAGATGGGTCAGCAACAACTCCGACACACAGACACACGCACTTACTCAAAGATCAGAAAATGAACGAGGCCAACAAGGCAGGCTTTTCCAAGACCAGCCTGAAAGACTTTACCAATCCGCTTGACCTTACTGACCAACTCTGCTCCAGTCTGGTGCTTGATGGCGGATGGCCTCTTTACATGGTCAAGTAGAAACAAGGTCAGACTTGGCAGGAGATTGCCAACAGTTACCTGAGCTTTGTGAAGTGTCTTGGCAGTCAGTTTTAGAAGATCATTCTTGTCTTCGATGGCTACAGCAGCTCACCAAAAGATTATGTCCACATCCAGTGTCCAAGAACTCTTGCTGTGATCAACAGGTTTGACCAGATAAGATACATTTGACACCAAGGGCAAAGTTCACGGACAACACTCATAAGAAGAGCGAGCTCATCCATCTCCTCTCTTCAATATTCCGGAAACATCAGATCACCGTGGAGCAGTGTGACAATTATGCTGACACTATGATTGTGGCTGCTGCCACAAATGACTCTATCGAGGTCAGTAAAACATTATGAAACATTGTTACAGTACTTACATCCGTTACAATTCTTTGGTTGATATTTTACTACGTTGTGCTGTATTTTGATGTGCCATGTTGTAATGCAAGTGCATTTATCCTCAGAAAGGCAGAGGATTAGCATTTTTAAATAACATGACAATTGCACAATTTTTGGCGCAGTTTTAGACGCTTTGCACATCTAGTTCTATTTTCAGGTGCGGGCAGAAGATACAGATGTGGTAGTAATGCATGTGCACCATAGCCCAAACACCAATCATCCACTCTTCTGAACCACGTCGAAGGGGTCTTACAAGGTCAGGAAGATCCAAAAGCTCTCTCTGAAAGACAGAGGAACTACCTGCTCTTTACTCATGCCTTCACTGGTTATGATATGGTTTCTGTAATGTAGTCAAGTTCTGCCTGTTACATGATTTGTCTTCTTTCAAGATACACCTCTGTTTTCACAGGAAATGTACGTCAGTACAACACCGCAAATTGATGTGGTTAGGTTTAGGCAACAAAAGCACGTGGTTAGGTTTAAGAAAAAAGAACAGGGTTTGCCTTCAGAATCTTACTTCTTACTTCTTACTAATTACTAATCTTACTTCATATGTAGCTAAAGTCTGCTGGTTTTCTACCCGGAAGTATTTGTAAACAACAAGGTGATTCCCTACGAATGGACACTAATAACTCAAAGTACACGTCAAATAAAATTTCTCCAAACATGTTTCTTCTTATTTTAGGTAGTTATTATCACGCTAATGTATGTTCAAGTGTCCATTTCCCCGATAAGTTGGTTTTAATTTGTTATTTGATTCTATAAACACAGTCTGACCGTCTCGAGCTTGTATTTTGGTACTTCCGGTGACTGGCAGTGTCAATTTGCATATTAGCTAAATATTTAGTTTCACCCAGAACATTTAGATTTAACATTTAGATTTAGATTTAACATTTAGATTCAACATTTAGATTTAGATTTAGATTTAGCATTTAGATTTAGATTTAGCATTTAGATTTAGATTTAATATTTAGATTTAGATTTAGCATTTAGATTTATCATTTAGGTGCCACATTTAATATTTATATTTAACTATTTAATATATTTCTAAGTTAACAAATATTGCTGGTAAAAGGTGACGTTAAAAAATTCACAACACTTTTTTAAACATTGCTTGAAGCTAAATGTGGCAAAATGTTGATGTTATTTTCAGCTTGACCCACTTTACAAACGGCACCCCATAATTTCCTGCCTCTGAAGCTGTCATATAGTCAGAATATGTGTCCATTCCTTGATTACCCGGTAAGTTATTCACATTCCTTCATATTCCATCAAAAGAATCAAAAGGGTTTTTTCATAAAAAAGTATCCAAGTTGTAAGTAGCTGTAAACCTAATTTTATACAAATAGTATTCATACTGGTTTAAATACACAATTTGATTGTATTTGCCATCTTTGCTGAGCAATAGTTTTGTACAAAAGGAATTATAGGAAAGGCAAAAATAAGCCTAGGGCTTCAGCCTATTCCTTTTCGGTCATTGACTGTGAGAAAATTTGTGTGAAATAATCTTTGTTGCGCCAGATGTATGTTACTGAAATAAAAATGATTAATTAATTAATTAATTAATTCATTCATTCATAAGCCTGTCCCATGTAGATGCCTGTCCCAAATATACGCCTGGTGAGCTCAGTGATAACATATGATTAAAAAGTCATTCTGTTGTTTTTATTTTATTTTGTTTTATTTTCAAAAAAATATTGTAAAATTTTGTTAATTGTTGTAGTGTATGTCATGAAATTTGCCAGTGCATCTGTGAAACTTGATTACAATGTGGTTTTATTAACTATGAAAATATACTGAACCCGATGATCATTTCTGGGATTTGGGTTAACCCTGTAAGGCCCACTGTTGTAAAATTACAACATCACTTTTAGCTGTCCCAAAAACAAACCTACAAATGTTTTGTTTGTTTTTTTAAAGACCATATTCTCATAGTCATTAGGTCCTATTGTTTAGCGCATCTCCCTGTTTTACTGAACTGGATATATCAACACTGAAGTAAGTAAAATCCCTGAAATATTTTTTTGTGATTAGTAGAATGTCTAGAACAGGTAAATACTAAATTCTTGTTGAATGCATGCATCAAATTAGATTTTTAGCTTGTTATGTCTTTGTTGTTGGATGGTAGTCAAAATAGCATATGCACCTTGCACATTACATAGAGACATTGCACTTCTCAAATGTTCACAATGGTAAAATACTTACTTATTACTACTAGAAATATAATGTATTTGATGATTTACAGTTTCTAAATGTGTTTTATCTGTTTTGACCAGATTTGAGTAATTCTGAATGAATGAATAAATGATTTCTTGTTGTGGTATTTCAAGCCCTTTCAGTAGCAGTATTTGAAACTGTGGCTGTATTTTATCAGTAAAAATACATATACAACTGTTGTTCTGAGCTTTTTTTTTTGTTTGCTCAAATATCTAAAGCCAGACACTGGTTGTGTAGGATGGTTTCTGTATGGGTGTAGGGGCAGGTGTGAATGTTCTTGACTGTGGGGATGTAAGTGGTCTGGGGAGTTGTATGTATGGTGCACTGTTCTACACTCTGGGGGTGTTAGTGGTTTCGGGGTTCCTTTTAGTATGTTAACTAGAGATGTATTAAGCTAGCCAGACAGTATTGTGTGACCTCAGTGGAATGTATCACATAATTAGAATTCATTTGCACCAAATCCTGCACAGAAGTTGAGAGGCCTTACATTGCTCTGGGTACCTACAATAAATACATGCGTGGTGTGGATTTGTTGGACTCATTTGCTGCAAAATACAAGTTCCCGATGAAATTGCACTGCTGATACATTTTCATTTTCTAGTACACCATCATCCTCACCGTGATCAATGCCAGGCTCCTCTGCAAGCAAGACTGTAAAGTTTGCAATATTCCCAATAAAGAGATGCTGAACAGAAGAGGGTTTCAGGCGCAACTAGCATCTTCTCTCATCCTGGTAAGCATCCATCTCTGTTGTTAACCCTATTTAATATTTCACTGATCATACAGTTTTAATGTATGTTTGACATTGTAATTGAACTTTTTCTCATCTTATTCAAACAAAATCAACTGTCAACACACCAAGGAGAGGGCGACCATCTTTAGGCAGTGGGAGCCCTGTATCACTAGTGACATCACAGAGCCCTTTGACATCCATGACAATAACACCACAAAGACCAGTGACTGCTCCGAAGAGGTCATGTGTACCACCAGTGGATGTGCACAAGGACATGATCGCACATTTCCCAGTAAAGACAAAGTGAGGACGCTGCAGATACTGCAATAAAGGCTACTCTAATACGCTCTGCAGGAAGTGCAGTGTCTGTCTCTGCTTTTCAGAGGAAAGGAACTGCTTTTTGGAGTACCACTGTACATGAACACTGGGCACTGGTTTTTGAACAAAGTTGGCATCGCTGTCTTCTCCCACTAATCCAGGTTCCGCCAGCGTGTCCTGGGTCTGCCCCAAAGTTTCATTCTGTATTTTTTAGCCCAATAATTTATGGTTCATAAAAATATGACTGTTGGGTGATTATTATTTATGATATTTACTGTTATAGAGCTTTGTAAGCAATCCACACTGCAAATGAATCCTTAGTTGTTCAGTATATTTGTTCTGACAGTGTGAGTGTGAGTGTGAATACACAAATTCTGCTCCCATCCAGGCCCACTGTTGCAATATTACAACATTTCTGTAAAAACTTACTAAAATGTAAAAAAAATTAATTAGCCCTTCAATTTCTGCATTACAGACTTCCTATAAGACAGAGGTGAAAAAAAGTCTTTGCTCTTTTTTCTATATTTGGGTTTAACAGGGTTAAGGTTTTTAAATTTTTGGTCTATTTTTGGAAGTCATGTTGTCAGGAAATATCCCACTGAGAAGGCCAGTATTTGCAGCAATAAATGTGTAATTTTGTTTCCATCTTACATTATATCATTTCATCATTTCAGCTTTTTTGTATGTCAGAGGATGATAGTGTATGAAGGTGACGGAGTGGCTGTGACAGGATGTATGTGGCTAATGTTGTTAGCATGGAGTCCCATCCTCCCTGCCAGCATATCATGTCAATATCAATGTAAAGCTGCTAGACTGCTATGGAAGATGGCAAGTTAGACAGTTGGTAAAAGGCTTTGGTGTGCGTTTTAAGGAATGAGTGTGTGTGTGTGTGTGTGTGTGTGTGCATGCGTGTATGCATGCGTACGTGTGTGTGTGGCCCAATAAAAGCCTTGCTCCTGACATTTTTACTGCAGGTAAGTGGTAGGTGAATTTATGGTGCTTGTTTAGAGGTCTGAGGAGGTTTGGCTGGCCAGGAGCTGGACACACGCACGCACGCACACGCATGCATGCACATACACACAAACAAACACGCACGCGCACACACACACACACACACACACACACACACGCGCTTATTTAGACTTTTTTCTTAAGTTGACTTTCCCAGCTCTAGCCAGATTCATATTCATACAGTCTGACAAGGTTTTACACAGAGCTTAAACCACATTCTCCTACCAGTGGACTCCCTCCATTTCTGCTCCTCAGTGTCCATGCTGGCCAGTGGATTCAAGCTAATGAATGACAGTGAGCAAAGCAAATTGTAAACTCTATAGTGACACTTTGCATCAAAATGTTCTTAGACATAAAGCAAGATATTGAATTGTGTGGCAATTAAATACAAAGCCAGAAGAGTGATACAGGGATGTTTGAACAGACAGAGAAGCGAGGCCTGGCCTGCAATGAACAGAGTGGACAAACAGCTTTGCAGAGGCACAAACAAGGAGATGAGAGGAAAGAGAAGAGGAGATGGCCATTCCCATGTTGCTGCTTGGCTTCCAAAACAATTCTCCCCAAACTTTTGATGAGGAAATGAAATGGTCTCCCCCTCCCCTCCGTACATTATGATTAATTCCCTGTAAGATGCTTGCTTTTAGACCCAAGAGAGACACATGATAATGGAGGATTTATTTGCTCAGAATGAAGAGGCAAGTGGAGTGTGGCAGTGCCGTTATGCGTTTCTCTCCACTTCAGCTGGCTGTTTGTCTCATTCTCTGTCTCCTGTGGTTGTCCTGCCACTGGCTTATTCTCATTCTTGTCTTGCTGCCTGTGGATGCCATACAGGATGGAGCATGTGAAACATCTGAGCTTATTGTACAACTGGTGGTATGGTAAGGCCAGCTTAGGGATACATTAGGCGAGGCAGAGTGTTAAGATCAAATGGGATTGTGGAGGATTTCAAGGCTTTGGGAATTCTCTTCATTTACCCCCGAGAGGAAGCCAGGCACAGTGCAATATTCATCATCACTGTTCACACAGCATGCTACAGCATGTGGCACCACACCTCTATCCAGGCCTGGCAGTAAGGGTAAAAGGAGGTAAACCAAAATGCTGGTCTCCTGTGTCAAAGTTAGATTTAGACATAGAAACATCTTGTTTTAGTTTACAGAACCTTTATATTCATGATTAGGGCACCAGTAGCGTATACTTAATTATCACAAGTGTTTGATGGATGGTAAAAAAGCTTATAGCAAACCCCACTCCAGGCACATCTTTCCAATGTTGGAACCCACATTGCGACTTTCACACCCATTTCATGCAGGCATTTTCCAGCTGTGGACGTGAGAAAGGTCCTAGGGTCTGGACTTCTACCCAGTGGTGTAGTCTGGTTTATTGTAGTAGGTATACTGATACATGCAACCAGGATTCTTTCAGTTTGCTGTCACATCTCTACCCGTTTTTGGGAAAACAAATAGCTGAAGTCAAAGTTATGTAACAAAACTATGTTGTCAAGTATCCAGTTTTAAGTAGGTATATGGAAATCCTGGAGCTTTCTTAGTGGGTTTACAGCATATATCTGCATTTCACATAAACTACACTATTGCCTCTCTCTGTAGCTTTATTCATTCTTTATGCATCTCTTTCTGGAACTATTCATATGTACAACCCTGTGCAGCACTTTTCACGGATAGACTGTGTGAAAATGTGTGCTGTTATGCCCATATGTAAAAAGAATTATTGTGTTGTACCCCTCTCTGTGATGGCTAGCTTTTCAACCTGTGTGGTCATTGAGATCAGCTATAAATACTTTAGGTTTCTGACAAGGTAGGTAGTACAAACTACCGTGTCGTACAAACTTTTTTTTTTTTTCTAGTATAACCCAACCAACCCTTTTATGGTAAGGGATAGTGTGTTAAATTGTAGCAGGAAATAGGATAGGAACAGCAATCTCCTGCACTTAAGGAACCAGCGTTCCACCCCAACCCTTTCAGAGAGTTTTTGCAGTGCATATCATTGGTGTTGATGTTAGTATTTTCCTGTCAAAAACAACTTTTTCTAAAATATTCTCTAAGAAATGTACATTTGATATGGGTCCATAGTTGCAAATAAAAAAATAGGAGGAATCTAAATTACTTTTTTTTTGAGAATTGGTCTAACCATGGTAGTCTTTAAAGCAGCGGGGAAGATGTCTAATTTATCTGCCTTGTCTAAGTCAGACATGGAAAAATTGGTCCATGCATTCACCTCCTGTAGGCAAGACTACTGTTATTCCCCTCTAGACTTCCAAAAGAAAAAAATGACTTGGATGGCTCCAGCTCATCCAAAATGCAGCCAGAGTACTCACTGGGACAAGAAGAACCGAACATATTGCTCCTATTACTCCTATCACTTCATTGGTTTCTGATAAAGTATAGAATTCGTTTCAAAATAAAGCTCATTGCTCACAAATCACCAAATGATTTTGCCCACAAATACATCTCTGACCTGCTTACAGACCCTTCAAAAGTTTCACATCGTCAGATACTGGTCTCCTAACTGTAGTCATGATAATTAGTAAATCTGGTATGGGTCTGGAACAACCTGCCAATGATATTAGATTTACCACAACTGTGTTGTCTTTCAAAAGCAAGCTTTAGACCTAGCTGTTCTCTCAGGCCTATAGTTAGTGCTTCCATTTCTTTATCTGTCTTTTGTTCCTTCTCTCTCTCTTTTGTGTTATGTTGATGGGTGGGCAGGGGTTGAACTGTTTTTTTTAAAATTTTTCTTCTTCTCTTTTTATGTATTTAAATATGTATCCAAGTTATGTAAGTTATTTTATTTTGTTCAGATTTGTTGTGTGTAAAGCCCTTTGAAATGTTTGAAATGTGCTGTACAAGTAAAGATGACTTGACTTAATTCATTTTGCCAGAATCTTAAAGAACACGTTCCAATACAGATAGAAAATAGCCTGCCAAACATTATCACACTTCATTTTAGGCATTTAAACGTATGAATGAATGAATCAGTGATCAATTCTGATGACAGTCTCATGACTGAGGCACACTGCCAATGCCTTACCAAAACACCCCTCCAACCCTCAATCCCGGCTTTTTCTGAGGATTGGGTTTTGGGGCAGCATTATATATGAGGTCTGTTTTGTAAATAACATTAAGGCATTTATTTGTGTTGTGTTGTAACTCCAGTAAACAGCAGACAGCACCAGTTTAGATTTGGATTGGACTACTTCCCAGAAAAATAAAAAAAGGGAAGGAGTGCAGGGGTTATAGACTGAGGCAAGAGACAGACACTGAGTAAGGAAGGAAGGAAGGACGGAAGGAAATTTATATGTGATTGAAAAAGTCTTAAGCCCCGTTTCCACCGAGCAGTATGGTACAGTACGGTTCACTTCGGTACCCTTTTTTCAGTTTCCACTGTGAAAAGTTGTGGATCATGGTACCAGTGGAACCATTCCTAACCTAATCCTAACCCTTCTGTTAGGGTACCTAGCCACAGATCTGGTACTAAAAGGCGAAGCTGTGAACATTGCAGTCCGTTGATTGGTCAGTAGCGGACGGTCACTCTGCTCAGGGCTGAGTTGTGGCTGGTTTTGAGGCAGAAGCCACTGTTCATATTGTGGAGAGCTTAATTAGTAGACTGTAACTATAAAATATAAGGATGTTTTGCTGCCTCTTGCAGCAGCCGGAGTTGAAGAAAAAATAAATTCACTCACTGGGCCAACTGGTGGGATTTGTAAGGTGGAACATTAACTTGTAATGTTACTCAATGCACAAGCTGACTCAATCAACACACCTTAAATATTCTATATTACAACTTTGACCATTAGTTTTTATATGACATACACTTTTAGTAATGAGTGGATCCTCAAGTGTTTCTATGTATTAATTCTGGCCAGGTTATGTGAATGGTATATATTCTAATCCTCACTTGGAGAAAAGAAAAGCATTGCGTACAGTTGGCTAACGCAACACTAAACCCCCGAGCTTGCCTGAGAAGGACTAAGTGAAAAAACCCGCTATTTTTAAATATCCCATGGAGAGAGACTCTTACTGCAGCCTGTTTTATTTTGAGCTATTTTGTTCTGAAAATGTTGGTGTGCAGCCTCGTTCTGTGGACGATAAACGAGGCGCAGACTTTCCTCTGTGTCACTGATAATGAGGAAGTACAGTGAGTGACAACAATCCCCGCCCACATTTAAAGGTACGGTTTGCAGTGGAAATACTAGGGTCTAGGTACCATGTCTGAAGGGTACTTTCGGTTCCAAAGGTACCATACTGAAAATGTTTGGTGGAAACGGGGCTTTAGTCTCTTTCACACACAACCTGTAATGCATGGATTACTAGGTATGCATTCACTCTCGTCTTTCTCACGCATGTGTTTACAGGCGGTGACACACACAAAACCTTGAACTGAATATCGTGTAGAAAGCAAACAGTCTCCTGTAAACATATCATCTGTCACCTCTCCAGCTTAATCCATATCCTTTACAGCAAATGGAGAAACACACATGCATGTGCACACACACGCACGCACGCAAACACACACACACACACACACACACACACACACACACACACCCCTGCCGCCTGTCAAACAAACAAATGGGGCTGGAGTCCCTGAGAAAGTCATCACCATGACCATCCCAACTTTGTCATCAAGTTAGCCTGCTCCATTAAAAAGCAACACTAACACCATGAAGTGTACACACCGAAGTCTTTCTTTTGGTTTGATGGAAAACAATGTCTAGTCATGCTTGGTCACGGACTTTCCGTGTCGACATATGATGTGCACCCTGGGTGCGTTGGTTGTTGACATTCTGGGACACCATGTCAAGTGTGTGGGAAGTGAACAATGGCCTCCTGGGTAAAAGTTGGTGGCTGTTGGACACATCAACCACCCCTCCTGCCCACCCTATTAGCACTTTTCACCCCCTTCTTAGGCCCTGAGCACTGAACGGTGTAATGGCCCTATTGTAATGCAGGAAGTTATTATTAGGGCCCCAGTACCAACTGCAGGTGGCCATGAGGGCCCTTTTGAAAGTGAAGGAATTATTAGGCCCCAAGCACCAACTGGTGTGAGGACCCCACTATAATATAAGGATTTTTTCTTCTTCTTCTTCTTCTTCTTCTTCTTCTTCTACTACTACCTTGAAATGAATCACATTTTTGAGGGGCTAAAGATTAAGTGGGTCTTATGCTTGTTTTGACAAAGTGGCTCAGGAGAAGCCCCTGCGTGACATTTCAACTGGATGTATGAGAATTGGGGAGGCACATGTAACTTCACAAGACATACAAATGAAGTTTCTTGGAGCCATACCCTAAACCCAACAGGAAGTCAGCCATTTTAAATTATGACTTAAAGCAAGTCTTAAACTTACTGAGGTGAGGTTTTGCAGTAAAGACCAAACAAGCAGTTGAGCTGTACATTTTCAAGTATGCAATCTGTTACTTTAATATACCGTAACTGCTATTTCCTTGTTTCTTCTGTTGGGGTGGATTTGTCCCTTTAAGTAAATTCAGATTTGCATTTTTAACTTATGGCCTTGATTCCCTGGCATGTGGCTTTTGTACCCTCAAAAACCTTGCCTCAATGCTGGCCAAGTGGCTTTGCCCTTAAAATGATGAAATCCCAGGCCTGTCACCCAGCCTCACCACCTGTGGTCTGCCCATCAGGAAGCCAGGGATCCACATGAGGTATTTCATCCCAGGTCCTTCAGCTTTGGGATGAGCCACGAGTAAAATGTAAACAATGACTAGTAATCTCTCATAGCTCAGTTACTTGTACAGATATAGGATGAAATATCTTGTGAACTGATAATTTTGTAGAAATTAAACTGGTCAGTAATTAATTTTTTTTTTATTGGTTCTAACAACTGTCAGTCAGTACTCCACTGAGGGTCGTTACAGGCAAACTATCATGGCAAATGGTCCTTTGTAATTTAGTCAGAGCAGCAATAATTAGACCAGTGTTAGTTTAAACAAACTTGTAAATGTAGTTCAGATACTAAGTAAATGTTTCCAGTTGATGTATTCCATTTTGCCTCCCTAATCCAGTACCTTTCCTATGTGTATGGTCAATTTTTGGGCTTATATAAATTGAATATATGATTTGTTTTGTTAGAGAAATACATTTGTATGAGAAACACAAATACAAATGCATGAGTATTGAAATCAGTAAAGATGGAAGTAGCCTAAGAAATAGCCTGAGATGTGCTACTGTTTTCTAACTTTATTTTTTAGAAACATTGTAAGAGTGTTGCCCTTTTTCTTGCTCGAGCACCCGCCTCTTGCCCATCTGGAAGAGACAGAAATTCATTTGCTTAGCCAGTTTCTTGTGTGACCAGGCAGTCCATTGAAAATGGGAAAACCAACTGCTATTTCAAACTGACCTCAACTCACAGCCACTTCTCATTTTTCAAATGCCCATATTTTGACCTGAAATTAATTTAATTATTCATGTGCACAAAAAGCACATGAACATGAACACAAGCACATGTGCACACACACACACACACTCATAAAGCTACTACATACACCATACTTGTACAAATATAGTTCATACATACAGGCTGTGAAAGCACGCCTCCTCATTTGTCAGTAAACACATCCCTTTAGGGGTCTGCTTAGTGTTAAATATATGGCCTCCCTCTAATTAGTGTCCACTTCATACTGTTATTAATGACCTTGGAAGCTAACAACAGGACCAGGGAGAGATTTGTTTTAAGGCAACGTTAATTTCCCTTCTCTTTCCACCTCCTTTTCCTGTGACTACTATAAGTACAACAGAACTATCAAAACATACCCAGGGCAAAAGCATGGCAGCATGACTTACATTGTTTGCTATTTGTTCCTGTCATGGGCCCCATGTTGGACTTCACCCCTAAAAGATCTGTCTTTCAGTTGTTATTGTCTTTGGAGGTACAAACTTCCAAAGTGTGCTGTGCTTCTTTTCATGTACTCAAACAAAACTGGATATCATGACCTTTTGATATATTTTGATTATGTTTATGGATAGAACAAATGTGTATAACTATTGAAAAAATAGTCTTAGAATGTGTGTCTGAGTGTGAGTGGTGCTTATGAGTGAAATACTGAAGAGGGAGAAGACTATCCCTGTTTTCTCTGACACAACCTACTTAGTGTTAAGTGAAGTGTTTGGGTCTCTAACCCTGTTTGGACTGCAGCTCTGAGATCTGCAGTTTTGTACGGTTCAGGGGCGGAAATCCTGGGGGGGACAGGGGGGACATGACTCCCCTTTCAGTAAAGCTGTAGCCCCCTAGAATAATTTGAGACACAAGTAATAATTTTTGAACAATGCAGTAGTATTTATTGAAAGCACAATGTAAGCGGTGCTCATTATAATCGCGCAATAATGTGCTATTTAAATCTTAAAAGATTTAGTCCCCCCCTCCCATTCCTAGTAGTGGTATATCCCACACTCTTTCCAATGGGTGGGGCTGCTTGGCAGCAGTAGCAGCGTGTGGCTGGAACCGCTGCCCACATCGCGCATCGCAGGGTAAGATGTTCACTCACACAGACACAGTTTAACTTACACATGTTACAACACATCCCATTTACTGTTACAACAAGCCCCAGGCCCAGGCTGATAATATAACTGTCTGCAACATTTCTCCTGCATTGTTCAAAAGCCTACTCAATTACGAGTGCTGCTAAGCTAAAAGCTAATGATTAAGCTTAGAGTTTAGTGATAGAGAGGACAGGAGAGAAAGAAGAGGGAGAGGACAGGACAAGAGCAGTCAGTGGCGGAGCAATGGGTACCTGTCTGTAGGCTCTCCACCTGTCAGTGAGACAAACATGAAAGACATGCAGACATCTCACAGCACACTGTTTATAAACCACTTTACCAGTTTAATTGCAGGAAATGTTTAGTTTTAGTTTAGTTAGTATAGACATTCACTCTGCCTGTTGGAGAGATAGAGAGAAGATTAAAGTGTTAAATTATGGTAAAAGATGCTGTATAAAAGACACGTTACAACTTTTTTTCCTTGTCCCCCCCTGGAATTATTCTCTAAAATTTTACTGTTTATTGTCCCCCCCAACTAAGAAATGGGATTTTCGCCCGTGTACGGGTTTGTGTTGTTGTATGTCAGTGCAAGCCCTCTCAGGTTTTGTCTCGCTTCTAAGGTGCCCTCATCCCTATGTGTTTGCAAACCACTTGATCTAACAAACCAGCATAATCAGCCCCCAAGAAAACACATGCACACACATAGTCCATGTGTGTTTACGTGATCTGTGTGCCAACATGAACATGTATGTGCTATGCCATCAGCACTAGGGTCTATGGCACGCAAGCATATGGCATAAAATATCGTTCTATTAATCAATGTGATTATACCATGGTCTGGGTGAATACTCAATTCTGATTGGCTGCAGGGTGTCCGTTAAAATGTGTTATAGGACAGCTAAAAAGATGTTCCGGTCAAATTGCCTGATTACAGGCTCTAAATTATTGCGTTGGCTCAACTGCTAGTTTGTAACCATAGCAATGGAGACTCAGAGCAGAGGCAACGGATTACAACGGGCATCATGAGTGATTTTATCGTTTCATTTAATTGATTTGGTGAATTTGATAATTTTGATGACTGGAATGCAGAAGAAGAGAGGATAGAGAATGAAAAGAAAGGGAGAAACGGCACAAGGAGGTGACACCGGAATAATTAAATAATTTAGAAGATGAGAAGGATGAGCCCAACACCAAGAAGACAATGAAATGGGCAGTTCAAACGCCACTATGGTGGACATACGCATATCACTTTCAAATTTCACTATTAATGGTAATGTAGCATTTAATTTTAAATAGGAAACAATCGTTAATTTGTTAATGTGTTTTTATGATTTAATCTCGACTACTATATGCTTATGAATTATTTGTTGCAATTAAAAACGATTTTGACTACTATTTGGATGTTGATTATTTGAAACAAATTTTCTTGGGCCTATAAATGAACGCCAATGAATCATGAAAGTAATAGCCTATCTAAGGTTTTTTTTTTGCACATCATCCTCTGACCATCAGAGTCTGTGACACACAAGCGGTAAGAAGTGCACTGGCTTTCTGAAATAATCATCTTCTGAATAATATCACGTAGCGTTTAGCCATCATCTCACTTCCCTTCACTGATCAGAGTCGCTATGCTCTCTACGCTGCGGCCACAGCAGGTTTCCATGGCAACGCCTGTGAACTACAGAGATTAAATAGTCTGCTCAGCTGTGGCTTGTGAAAAACTCTTGATTTTAACTGTAAAACACATTAAAGCATAAATAATTGATGTAATATTCATTTCTTTGGTAAGTGACCATGGTATAAGCGGGTTAATGCCCTTCGAGGTGTCCATTATCAGGAATTAATGGACTTCGCGTCGGACGGTTCACGCCTCCGCGTCATCCATTAATTCCTGATAATGGACACCTCGTCGGGCATTAACCCTTACGTATACAGCAACCCTGTTATCATTATACACTCACTTATTCCTCCAGCATTTTAATACATTGTAAATACATAAATATTCACAACTTCTGTTGATTTTCTCATAATTTTTTGTAGTTTATATTTTCCATTTAAATATTCCATCATAAGGACAACAATAATTTCAAAGAATGTTGATAGATTTGAGAACTGTATTTTAGATTTTAGGGTTTGAATATGAATATTTAGGTTAGGCTTAAGGTTTATCTATACTCCCCTTACATGCAAAATGTAAACATGTAAAAATGTTGTAAACGTCACTGATCTCATACTTCCATGCATCCCTTATGATGGCATATATACAGCCAATAATAATAATTATAATAATTATAATAATAATAATAATGATAATAATACACACATACATACATACATACATACAAGAAATACAATACAATAAGGGCATCATAGGCACTGAAGCAGTCATGCTTCACATGAAAACAGACATAATGAACATAAAACAGACAAACAAGGCACTTCAATATAAAAGGACGTTTAAAAACAGTTTAAAACAAAGATAAACTGATTAAACAATTTTAAAGTTTTAAAAGTAGTAGTTTTAAGTTTTAAAGTTGTGGTGATTTGACTTCCTATTAATCAAAATCTCATAGATATTTTTCCTTGTGTTACCTTTTTGGCCTTCAGACGTATATACACGTTAGATGAGAACGCGTGCACAAACACGGATGGAATTAACCTGGAGTACGCACAGAAGGCTATATTCATTTCTGTATCTAACAATGAACATAAATGAGCCCTTAGGCTTCAAGGAAAGACACATACAAGACATAATTTGCAATAAAGCATTAAGTCTAATAGTGAGCAAAGCACTACTGCTGTCTAATTAGACATGTAGTAGTGATTAATAGATGTATGAGAGAGGTAGTTGTAGTAATACTAGTAGAAGTAGTAGTGTAGTAGAAGTTGTAGTAATAGGAGTAACAGCAAGAAATTTTGACATGGTTACATTTATTATATGCACTGCCTACTACAAGTGCTGCAAACTACAGGTACTGAGCAGCATGTGTATAATACTGTATGTACTTACAGTATGTTACATTATGTATTTAACATTCATAATCCTAAAAGTATCAACAGTAGGAAAATTTTGAATAATTCCCTGTTAAACACGTGATTTTAACGTATTTTGACAAAGAATTTTGACAAAGAATGAGCATTCATCTTCTATTATTGGGTTGTCCAAATTGTTGGTTAAAATCTGCTAAACCCGAAAGTCTGTGAGAACGACTTTGCAAACACAGAGTGAAACAATGCATTAATCACGAAGAATATAGGCTAGTGATGTTGCAAATCAAGTTAACCCTATGGGCCCTAGGCGTTTTTGGGGTATTTTTACTGCCTTTACTTTTAAGCTCATATCACAGTCATTATAAAGGCTACATACACATGCTATATCTTGTTTCTTTCAGGTCAATCAGGGCTATCCAGATTTGCCATCATTTCATGTCCTTCTATGTGCCTGTATTTTATATTAATTTTTATATCAATGAAAAAAACAAATCCGTGTGACTAAATTCTTACATTTTTACATGTATCTCAGCATAGCAAGTTGGAAGAAGACATATTCTGCCATATATAAAGAGGGGAGACTCTCTGGAATCTGGCAATATAAGAACCATGATGCTGGGACATTCTGTCACTTCACAGCTGTCCAAAACATGTGGTTTGTGCCAGGCAGAAAATGATTGCCAGTATTTTTTCATTATTGCAAGAAATTCCATTGACTCATTCACAAGTCAAAAATGTGTTTTATCTGAAAGAAACATGCAATATTTACATCTAAGATAATAGAAAAATAGTCAACCAAGTGCAATGATGTCCTCCAAGATAATATTTGCCACTTTGTTTGCAGTAAACAAAGTTTGTTGTTGTTTTTCAGTTTCAGTTATATATTGGGGGGGGGGCATTTTGGGCATTGGGGGACACACATGTCCCCCTCAATGTATATGATGACTACAGCCCTGTCATGCATGCATAATTAGGCTGCAGTTGTCTGGGTGCACAGAGGTGAAGTGTGCTGGTCTTGTCATACAAAGTTTGATGGAGCGTCAGCTGGACAATATGGAGATATTTGCATCTTGAAAGCCGGACTACAAATGTGGATAGACAGGGAGAAACACACGCAAGCCTAAGACGTGGTAAGATACGATATTCCTCACTATATGAAGTGACTGATAACAAGATCTGTATCATGGATTTTGAAGAAATTCGTCAGGTTTTTATTTTGTAGACAATAAATCTGGATTTATAGCGTGATGGGATGATGGTACAATGATGTGTGTGGCATCACTGGAAAGCTCTGCTCCTCCGCTTTCATGTGATATGCGTGGCATTTCTGTGCGAGCCTGCATTCGCGAGTAATCCGTCCAAGAGTAATGTGTGTGCAAAGCTGTATGAAAGCTCTGTTATACATCATTTTAGTGTAACTTTATCATTTTTTTCGCTATGAAAACATTGGACTACCGACAAGTGCTTGGCCTTCTCGGAAAGCTACAATTTCGCTGTTTCATGTGATGGCTTCTCGCTATGACGCACGGTCGCAGAGAAAATCAATAGAGAAGAACAGGTGTGAATTTGGACGCACAATGCATCATTCGGGCCCATAGGGTTAAACAGCAGAACCTAGGCTACAAGGCTGTATAAACCAAACAATGCCCCACACACAGCTCAAACAACAACTAAATGAACAACAAATCAAACTCCATACAGCACCGATGTACCGACCAACTCACCATATTTCGGGCTCTAACTCAACGCCATGTTATGCAAAACACACGCCATTCATCACAAATGAAAGCAAAAACTCCGCTGTTTCCATACATATGCGCCAAAGCACTCTACACCAAAGCATCTGAGAGATAGAGGCCAAAGAACAACAACAACAGAAATCGTTTCGCCTAACGATAGTTGTAAAATTTCTCTTACCGCTGTTGTTTTGCCGTGAAAAGTTTAGTCTACCGGTAAAACACGGTGCATCCTGTTAGACGGACATGTTGTGTTGTGTTCAAATGAATTCGGGCGAATATTACGGGCTTTAGGACCCGGGGGGGAACATAACAATGGCCGCACGCGGCAGCCGGCACCTCCCCCACAATGGCGTTCTGCTGACTCTGATTGGCTTACAGTGTTATCAGTCTCGTTTTGGTGGGTATAGCGTCATTCTATTGGCTCTAACTAATCGAACGAGGTGTGAATGACTCAAATCGATCAATCCGTTGCAGAGATACGAGCCTCCAAAGCACAGAAGAGAAAATCTGTTTCACATGTAGTAGGTGTGTATTGGTCAGTTTGGAGTGGGAAATAAACGAAAAAAAACAAAACAGACAGTTGTATGTGTATATATTAAACACCATTAAGGATATCCACATAAAAAAAAAATCAAACATATAGTCATGTACAGTACAGGCCAAAAGTTTGGACACACCTTCTCATTCAATGCGTTTTCTTTATTTTCATGACTATTTACATTGTAGATTCTCACTGAAGGCATCAAAACTATGAATGAACACATGTGGAGTTATGTACTTAACAAAAAAGGTGAAATAACTGAAAACATGTTTTATATTCTAGTTTCTTCAAAATAGCCACCCTTTGCTCTGATTACTGCTTTGCACACTCTTGGCATTCTCTCCATGAGCTTCAAGAGGTAGTCACCTGAAATGGTTTCCACTTCACAGGTGTGCCTTATCAGGGTTAATTAGTGGAATTTCTTGCTTTATCAATGGGGTTGGGACCATCAGTTGTGTTGTGCAGAAGTCAGGTTAATACACAGCCGACAGCCCTATTGGACAACTGTTAAAATTCATATTATGGCAAGAACCAATCAGCTAACTAAAGAAAAACGAGCGGCCATCATTACTTTAAGAAATGAAGGTCAGTCAGTCTGGAAAATTGCAAAAACTTTAAATGTGTCCCCAAGTGGAGTCGCAAAAACCATCAAGCGCTACAATGAAACTGGCACACATGAGGACCGACCCAGGAAAGGAAGACCAAGAGTCACCTCTGCTTCTGAGCATAAGTTCATCCGAGTCACCAGCCTCAGAAATCGCAAGTTAACAGCAGCTCAGATCAGAGACCAGATGAATGCCACACAGAGTTCTAGCAGCAGACCCATCTCTAGAACAAATGTTAAGAGGAGACTGCGCGAATCAGGCCTTCGTGGTCAAATAGCTGCTAGGAAACCACTGCTAAGGAGAGGCAACAAGCAGAAGATATTTGTTTGGGCCAAGAAACACAAGGAATGGACATTAGACCAGTGGAAATCTGTGCTTTGGTCTGATGAGTCCAAATTTGAGATCTTTGGTTCCAACCGCCGTGTCTTTGTGAGACGCAGAAAAGGTGAACGGATGGATTCCACATGCCTGGTTCCCACTGTGAAGCATGGAGGAGGAGGTGTGAACCCAATCGAGATGGTTTGGGGTGAGCTGGACCGCAGAGTGAAGGCAAAGGGGCCAACAAGTGCTAAACACCTCTGGGAACTCCTTCAAGACTGTTGGAAAACCATTTCAGGTGACTACCTCTTGAAGCTCATGGAGAGAATGCCAAGAGTGTGCAAAGCAGTAATCAGAGCAAAGGGTGGCTATTTTGAAGAAACTAGAATATAAAACATGTTTTCAGTTATTTCACCTTTTTTTGTTAAGTACATAACTCCACATGTGTTCATTCATAGTTTTGATGCCTTCAGTGAGAATCTACAATGTAAATAGTCATGAAAATAAAGAAAACGCATTGAATGAGAAGGTGTGTCCAAACTTTTGGCCTGTACTGTATGTTATGACCTGTTCAAAGGTGCTTTCGCATTCACACCCAAAAAGTAATTGTGACTTTTCTTTTTTTTTTTAACCTAAAACTACACTATTTTCCAGGCTTTTCCAAACAGTTTGGCCGATTCATTAAGATCAAGAAACAGTTGTTTTTAATCTCACTTTTCATCTCCAGACTTCTAGACATCTGTAGTAACCATTTATCCTGCCAATGATGCACTCTTCAATCAAACTGACTGCAGAGAGAGTGCGTGAGAGAGAGACAGACAGACAGAGAAGAAGAGAGCACAAGAAAACCTAAAAACCTATCTCAAAGAGTTTTAGATTGTCACCCACACAGAAATAGAAAAAGCCAAGATGAACCAAACAGTGTCACAATATTTACTAGTGAGATACATCATGTTTTTTGTCTCAGTGAAGATGGAACCTGCCAAAGGACAAAAGGTTTACAGTGAATAGATAGTTTAAGGTGGTAAGTATGTATGTTTCCCTCTCCTCCTTCTCAACATTCACATACGCAGACATTAAAGCAAGCAGCAGTGAACAGTGGTGCGTGTGTATGTGCATGTGTGTCTGTGTATGACACATCTGGGAGTGTAATCAGTGGGCTTCTTTCAAGAGCTGCCAAAGCAAACAGGCCAATAAGGAATCCACTTTACAGACCATCGATCTCCGCTGGCCATAGCCAACACAAACACACACGCGCGCACGCACACACACTGAGATAAGCACTGACACACATACAACAGATACACACTCACAGAAGAACGGCTAGATTCATCTACAGCACAATACCCACCTACACTTACACTCTTAATGTGCACGCCCAGCAGGAAGAGAGACAGACTCACATGCAGGATATCCTACAACCTGGTGCTGACACACGCACACACACACATACATACACAGACACTGCACCACAGTGTGCCTTATCTCATGTTAAAAAAGACAAAATACCGTAATTTAGGACAGTGTAATTTCTCCCAAATAGAGGTGTGCAGGGAGCTGCTACTAGTTTACCTCGCCTATCAACACACACAACAACCAAAAACACACATACAAAAGAATGTTTTATCAATATGCATGCAGTCAGTACCTGTGTACACATGAAACAAATTGCATAATATTCTTATACATTTCTGCATATCTCTAATACTCCCTGACTTTCCTTTCTAAAAATCAATAAATCTAATAATTTTTTCACTTCCATTATTACAGTTTTTTCCTGAAAAATACCCTTTAAAAAAAGGAAAAAAAGGAAATTGGTTTAAAATTATTTTCATTTTATGTCCTAACACGTCCAAAAGTTGTCAAGTGTCCAAGATACTAACCATCACGATTTCTATAAAATTAGGGCTCTAGTTAAGAGAAAAGTGGGGAGAAAGCCTGTGGATATGATGAACACAAAAAAATCCCTTAATAAGAAAGTACAAAGTTCTTGTGATGCAACGCTTTTGTGATGCAAATGGAAATTTTAAAATTCAGTGTGATTTTTGAATATGTGTTTTTAAATCAAATGATTGTTTTTAAAAAGTTTTTTACAGATGTTCTTTGAAAAAACAAAACAAAAAAAAAAACATCCTAATCCATGATATTGCACTGACTAGTGGAGTCCCAGGACAGTTTCTCCAACAATTTCATTCTTGTGAAAACTTATCCTCTGCTTCTCTTTTACCTTTCTTTTTCTTTCCTCCAACCAGACAGGGGGATACAAACAAATAAACAATGGAAATATTGTTATGGGGAGTCTGAATGATTCAGAGTGTCCCACACTGAGGAGCCATCGGCATATAAAACACTTCCAGATGATCCTCAGACAATAGAGAGAGAGAGAGAGAGAGAGAGAGAGAGAGAGAGAGAGAGAGAGAAAAAACAAGACTGATACGTCATCCATTTACTTTGGGCCACAGAACAACAATAAATCCTGGAGGGGCAGCAGGCACATACACACTCCCACACACACAAGTATGTTTGTTCATGTGCATGTGTAGTGATCTGGAAAAGGAAACCAGATAGATTGAGCTGATAGGAAACTGCATATACTTGAGAGCCAAGATATAATACAACCCATCAACAGGTTGTTTTCACAGTGTGTGTATACACACACACACACACACACACACACACACACACACGACTGCCAAGTGCAGGAGACAGCCTTCATTGAGAAAACCAACGAGCTGTGCCTCTCCTGAGACTGAAACTCACACACATACACACGCACACACAAACACCGACACACTGGCAGCATCAGAGTGAAATCCAGTGGCTGTGACAGAGCTATGAAGCTGTGCTGGCAAACACCAGCAGTTTATTTCCCTTCATAGACACGTAATAGAGTTCAAACATACTGTCTGTGTGTGTGTGTGTGTGTGTGTGTGTTTGTGTGCACAGGCTCAACAGAGACAGGCTTTTTGCATTAACTGAATCCATAGTGCCTAAAGCAAGGGCTGGGCGGTATACCGGTTCGTACCGAGAATCGTTATTTATTTTCATTATGATATGAATTTTTCATATACCGCAGTACCGGTGAATAGCCCAAACAACGTCTGGAACGTGCGCAGTGGGAAAGTGTTTCAGCGGGGACCCATTTCACTGCTGCACACCACAGACATGCTAGAGCCGGCTAGAGTGAGAGCATAGAGAAAAGTTTAGACGCGAGAATGGCTGCCGGAGGAGTCCTGAAAACGAAGCAACTGTACACGTTGCTGAAGAGGAACACGATGACCCAGAAGAACTCATACTAAAATGAGCAGTGTTTCCCCTATATGCAACTAGCAGTGGCGCACCGCTGCTGCTGAAATATGACCGCAGCTGCTGATTTTTTTTTTTTTCATCTTAGCTCTTTAGAAACTACCGTTATATTATTTGGTGCTACGGACGCTTCATATCCAGGCCTATAGAACAGGTCTATACCTTGTCCTTTTATTAAACAAACTAAATAGCCATATGTCATTTATCTTATTTACATGACAGCATGTCATTTCTGTCTCTACAGGGTCACGCCTTTATAAATCTCCTCTGCGCTCTGTATCACACACAGCGAGTTTCGCCCAAATACGCTCGCACACACACACACACACACACACACACACACACACACACAGACACGTAACCAAGCACGGCACTAATGGAGCAGAGCCTGTGTTGCGTTCAGGCTTTGTCACGTAAATAACAAATTCCAGCAAAAGGCCATAGCACAACACAGCAGCATGTCAAGTGGGCCAAACCTGAGGAAAATTTTGTCATACCGCCCAGCCATACCTGAAGCGCTAATCAGAGATAACAGGTATCATGACAATAATTAAAAACATGCTTCATTAATCAAAGTTACCTTCATCAGGTTCTGTGCATGTTTCCCATAAAGTGGGGCATTTGGTGCGTCATTTGACCACTCTACCGCACAAAATGGACCAATCGTGTGCTATCTACTTCTGTCTATGAAGAATATTAAAAAAATATTACAGCAAAAAGCAACACTACGATGATGCCGCCCCAAAATCAGCATATCCGTGGTATGAGCAAAGTGCAAAGCAGCGCAGATGAGCTAGCCAGTGGGAAACATGCATGCACTAAAATGCACGCATGCTGGACCAGGGACCTCAACAACCCACAGAGAACTTGGATTACAACACACAGCGAGGGAGCGTGACTTCAGTCTTGGCTCAGGAGGCCATTACTCCACTATATCTTTACATAAAAAATACTGGTTTGCTGATATATTAATGCTCTGAATGTTGTATACAAAACCTTTAAACATTATACTCAGGAACTGCATTTTGGGCTGACACTGCCCATAATGAAGGAGACGTGGAAATCACTTTTGTTTTTGGACAAATCAAGTAAAGTAAAATGAATGTTACTGACTGAATATAATCTGTGATATATATCAATAGACATTTTACTAATCGCTGTTCCGTTAGCTGTTATAGAACCAGCAGTGGACCACAACAAATCACAACCCAGCATAAAAACATAATTCAAAGTGGTAATGTTATAATATGGCTTGAAGGAATAGTACCTAATTTCATGAGCAAGTACATGTCATCCTGATTAATAAAACAATTATTAACGTTTCACAGAAGACTTCTTTTAAAGCCAGTGTGGGCAAATGGAACAGAGGACACTACAAACAGATTCAGTAATTCAGTGAGTGCAAGAACAACATTTAAAATAAAATAAGGGTATTCTTGCTCAGATTTTCTGCACCACCAACAAACAAACCAAAAAAAGAAAGAAAGAAAAAGAACAACAGCAACTTTATGTATTCTGTTTGTGCTACTGTAATTTCCTAGCTTATTGTCAGGAAAAGCCAGTGGATCTATTTGCTCTCAAAGCACTCCCTCACTCCGAGTAGAACCTCCTTAAGTACTGTCACCTAAGTCCACAGGAGTTTGCAGGAATGGTGATGCTATTTCCATAAGAGCTGATTAGTGAAAGGCGCTGACTTAAAGCTGAAACTCAGAACATAACCTGCTCAGAAGCAGGTTTAGCATGCAGCATAAGTTACCATGGTTAAAAGAGAGCCACCTCTGTGACACTGAAAACTCTGGCTCAACATGCCTTGCCATCCCAACAATTTCACTTCATAGTACAGCCCTGTGGTCTACACTGACTCATGTGTTTCTTGTAATAAAAAATCACATCTGGTCTGATTGGTGTTCTCCATGTAGCCCAGTCTAAAACATTTAAGTTTAGACTAAACTTTTAGTTTAGATGCCTCCTGCTGCTGCTGTTATCATTAGTCATACTTCTACTGTTATTATACACATATGATTATTGTCACATATGTATTCTATCAGATATTCATATATACTTTCAACATATTGTACCACAATAGCCGTAATTATTATTATAATATTATTACTTGCATTAATGTTGTTGTAAGCTACTGTCATTACTGTCTGTCCTGCATCTCTCTCTGTCTCTGTCTCTCTTTTTGTCTTATTCTATCATACGGATTACTGTTAATTTATTATGTTGATCTGTTCTGTACGACATCTATTGCACGTCTGTCCGTCCTGGAAGAG
This sequence comes from Epinephelus lanceolatus, assembly GCF_041903045.1. Lineage (NCBI taxonomy): Eukaryota > Metazoa > Chordata > Actinopteri > Perciformes > Serranidae > Epinephelus > Epinephelus lanceolatus. Next base: position 2,617,873 of record NC_135737.1, on the reverse strand, counting down.
GGATCCCTCCTCAGTAGCTCTTCCTGAGGTTTCTCCCATTTTTTTCCCCCGTTAAAGGGTTTTTTTGGGGGAGTTATTCCTTATCCGCTGTGAGGGTCCAAAGGACAGAGGGATATCGTATGCTGTAAAGCCCTGTGAGGCAAATTGTGATTTGTGATATTGGGCTTTATTAATAAAATTGAAAATTAATTGATTGACAAAACTGGGATAGAGCATATTGACATAAACTAGGATCAGGCAAGACAGAAAGGCTCTACCTTTGCTACTGTCAGCTCACCAGTGACCACATCCATGTGACATAAGGAATGGAGGATTTAGGCACAGAGTCTTGGATGCAAACTGACTAAACTTGCATATTACAATTTTAAAAGTGTGTTTATTGTGAACTTGTCAACTGGAGAACATATGTAAATTCTTGTTGTACTGTAGTATGAATGACAAAAAATGTACATGCGCTTCTGTTCTTTTTCCTCCTACTGCACATTGTAGGTGCTGTGGGTCAAACTGCCTCAAAGAGCTGTAAATGCAGACAGATTTCATTTAGTCTGTGTCTCAATGCATTCATTACTCACTAGTCTGGGATTCATTGTTTTTTGTGTCCTATGGTGGTCGAAATGTGTTGCAGAGGGCTTTTCCACCCTGACGAAACTACAATTTGTGGGGAAAAAAGTGAATTCTTTGAAATGTTTATGGCGACATCATGGCTTAATGTGATGTAATCATACTAAATATACTGAAAATTTGTACACAGTGTTCCCTGTGGAGTGATGGTTGGTTCACAGCATATGTCAAATTGAATTAGATACCTGTGGTGTCAGGTTAAGACAAAGAACCCATAAGGAGTGATGTGACTTCTTCACAGAAAGACAGAATGGAGAGACATGAGAAGATGAGAAAGGCCAGCAGGGTGAGATAACCATGTGCAGATGGACACTGTGTGTGTGTGTGTGTGTGTGTGTGTGTGTGTCTGTGTCTGTGTATGTGCAGGCAGCGGCAGGAAGGATCCTGCTGAGAAAGAGCAGGACGTCTTGTCATCCACTGTGGCCACAACATCAAGACACACTCACGCACACACAAACACACATGCACACAGACACATCAAAGGGCGTGTGGCCAGTGCCATTCCAGCACTGTGGTGGTGCGGGGAGACAAACATCAACAGCATCTCAAACACACACACACACACACACACACACACACACACACTTGCATAGAATTCTCTGACTCACTCTCACACACACGCTAAGACACATATAGAGTATAATCAGTTACATTCATACACACAAACACACACATGCAAACACATTCTCACATACACATATACGTACACACTCATACAGCCCACATAATGGGCCATTTCAGCACCAAGACCACAGCTAATACAGTAAATGACAGGGAAGGACTGGGAGAGAGCCAAGCTAAATGTGACTCTGATTTTCTGTTGCGTGTGTGTGTGTGTACTTGACTGGGGCCCAGATGCTAAGTTGTTAGGTTCACCATCCCAGCCCACTGCTGCACGCATGCACACACACATACACACAGTCGGTGTAGCGCACACAGATCCATGCACTGATCATTGTCCTTAAACAACATGGCTATGGTGTTGGAAACTCTGACCAAAGTGTCAGTGGAAGCATCAAAGCAATGTAATGAGAGAGGAGAGAAAAACCAGTCAACAAGGCAGCTCACACCAATCCAAAACACAGGAATACACTCCACTACATGAGTTCACTGTGCCTGGGGGGGTGGGGGGGCAATTTGTCTTGTGTGTTCTTACTGTAACTACTTGTCTAGCTGTAGAATTAAAATGGTTCCATTTGACCCATTTTTTTCATAGACCCAAACTAATGGCTGCCAACTAAAATTTTTAGCTGAAGTGATTAGCTGATAATGGAATTTTTTTTTCACCTCTTTCCAGCTTGGACAATTTTCAGCTAGAAAAGCCAAGTAAATTGTAGACATCCATTTTCCCCCAGGATTTTAGCATCATGTTTTTTTTATTTTCCTTGGAATCAGCTTTTAGAACATATTTCAGCAATATGACCAAATTAAAATTTTAACACAGTAACTGCTGATCATTTCCCATTTCCTACCAACTCTCAATGTTGGTTTATTGTAACCACATCCACGGTCTTTTCCTAACCATAAACCAGTGATTATTAATGTAACCGTGACGATGACAGTCCCTAACTCTAACCAAGTTGGTTTTGTGTCTGACATTGACCAATGACATTTTGTTATTTAATTTAGAGGTCTTGTTGTCCATTGTGTATTCATGTTGAATTTTACAAACAAACTGATCACAAATGAACTTGTTTACATGTACTCGTAAGGACTAACAAGTAACTCATTCATTGGATAATTTTGGTGACCTTTTACCCTGCAGCTCAATGTGGACTTCAGAAAAAAAATTTAAAAGTTTTTTTACAGTAAGTGACAGCAAGTATTGTCCTGAAACTTTATTTATCCTCTGGGGGTTGCAGATAATCGACTTGCTCATAAGCATCATTAGCAAAGACAGCAACTGGACTTGTGTGTCATAAGTAAATACAGAGAGCTAAAAACAGAGGATAGAAACAATGCATCTAATGCCACAGTATGATGTTGGGAATTATTACTGTCAAATAAAAGAGGTCCCAGAAAACACCCTTAAACAGCAAATGCACATGATTGGGTTTAGGCAACAAAAGCACATTGTTGGGTTTAGGAAAAAAGAACAGGGTTTGGCCCTATAGTCTTAGGGGGAAGTGAACATCAGTCTCCTGCCACTGACCCACCTACCCACCCCTCAGACTTCCACCCCCTTAACTTTTGTTGTTGTCCTGCCGCGTTTCCCCCTGATGCTGCATGGCACATTAAACGGCGACCGGCTGCGTATGATGCTGACATGAAAGGACAGCTTTTTTCACCACTGTCTGACGCCACAAGTCAGTGACCAAGCGCCAGTAATAGACGACTTTGGAGTGAGACTGGGTTGACTGACAAGTTTTCAGGCGGTCCATGTGGTCAGGTGGTAGAACACCATTAACTTCTTTACTGAAATCATGAGCACTGCTTCTATTGTTCTAACAAGTCTTTTATAACAGCTGATCCAGAATGCTGTGGCACATGTACTGACAGGAAGTAAGAAACAAGATCACATTTCTCCTGTTTTAGCTTCTCTGAACTGGCTCCCCGTAAAATCCAGAATTGAATTTAAAATCCTTCTCCTCACTTACAAAGCTCTAAATGGTCAGGCTCAGTCATATCTTAGAGAGCTCATAGTGCCCTATAATCCCACCAGAACACTGTGCTCTGACAATGCAGGGTTACTTGTGATTCCTAAAGTCTCTAAAAGTAGAGCGGGAGCCACAGCCTTCAGCTATCAGGCTCCTCTTCTGTGAAACCATCTTCCTGTTTCAGTAGACACCATCTCCACATTTAAAAGTAGACTGAAGATTTTCCTCTTTGATAAAGCTTATAGTTAGGGCTGACTCAGGCTTGCCTTGGTCCAGCCCCTAGATGGGCTGATATAGGCCTAGTCTGCCGGGGGACCTCCTTGGGGCGGCTGTGGCTTAGAGGTAGAGTGGGTTGCCCATCAATCAGAAGATTGCCGGCTCCTCAAGTCTGCATGTTGAGGTATCCTTGAGCAAGATACTGTACCCCAAATTGCTCCTGATGGCTATTCCATCGGTGTTTGAGTGTGTTAAAAAACTGAGTAGCAGGTGGCACCCTGTATGGTAGTTTCGGCCACACACCACACCAGAACGTGTGTGTGAATGGGTGAATGTGACTCATAGTGTAAAAAGCACTTTGAGTGGTCGGATGAATAGACAGGCACTATACAAGTGCAGGTCCATTTACCATTTACCATGACACACTGAGCCCCTTCTCTCCTTCTCTTCTTCTCTCCCTCTCTCTCTCTCTCTCTCTCTCTCTCTCTCTCTCAAATTCCGGAAAATTGGTTCTTCTTCATTTGCTTACATTCATGTCCTATTACTGCATGTCACTAACTTGACTTCTTCTCCGGAACCTTTGTGCTCCACTGTCTCACAGGTTGCCTTGAATTGCAGCTATGCCTGGATCACGACTCATGGTTACACTGCTGTCGTGGTCCTGCCTGATGCCGACTACTACTTCTACTACTATTATTACTTATTACTACTATTAATACTTCTTTGTACACATATGATAATTATTGTCACATACATATACTGTCATATACTAATAATTATTTATAACATGTATGCTACCAAAATACCATTACTATCATTGTCATTTTATTACTAAAATCAGTGTTATCGTAGCTATTGTTATTAGTGTCTGCCCTGCATCTCTCTCTAGCCCTTTTTAAATAGGAATTGTACAAATTAGCAGGAAAGCCCAATCAGTCTTCTTTCAGCATTGGCAGTATAAAAACAAAATCGGGGAGTGCAGCAAAATGCCGCCTACCTACTTTTGTTCATACAGAATGTGCCTTTTTCGGGGCAGTGGGGGGCATGAGCAAGTAACAACACGCGTAGCTCAGTGTTTGACGCAAACAGCTTTTGGTTGCTCCAAGGGAAGCTGCAGCTAGTCAGTCCTTGGGTGATTCTTTCGTAAGTTGGCCCGTCCTTCACCGTCCCCATCATTTGATGGTTAATGGCCTCTTCATTTGAGAGGACAAGGAGAGCGCGCAATTCTTTGTCTCCCCAGTTGCTCATCTTTACTGTAGTGTCTGTCAGGTTTGCGTTTCCCTCTTGCTACTAGATGCTTATTCCTGCTATCAGCTGTTTCCTGTTTATCCACCACCAGTGGGTTGCACGTGCGGCGTCATCAACAGTTCCTCCCACAAGTCATCAACAGCCCCTCCCGTGGCGGAAGGCCGCCTCATTCTTTTTAAACCACCTCGGACCAACTCGCCAATCCGGCTCTGTGTGTCTACTCACTCGCAGCTTGCCAGCAAAACGCCAAAAATCTGGCAGTGTAAAAGGGGCTATTGTCTCTGTATCTCTTGGTCTCTTTCTGTCTCTTCCTCTCTTTTTGTATAATTTTGTCAGATGGATTACTGTTAATTTATTATGTTGATCTGTTCTGTACACACAACATCTATTGCACATCTGTCCATCCTGGAAGAGGGTTTCCTCCTTAGCTGCTTTTCCTGGGCTTTCTACTTTTTTTTTTTTTTTTCCCTGTCAAAGTTTTCTTTGGGGGGAGTTTTTCCTTATCCGCTGTGAAAGTCCATGGACAGAGGGATTTTGTATGCTGTAAAGCCCTCTGAGGCAAATTGTGATATTGGGCTTTATAAATAAAATTGAATTGATTTGCATATTAATGGTATGAAACACTGTGACTGCATGAAAGTGCAGTAAACACAGCAAGTGAACTGTTGATAATGGTTATTATCTGATATGAAAGAATGTCTTTAAAGGTAAAATTCATTCATATCATATTATTTAATAAGAAATGTAGACAATATATAGTGAATATTCATTTCTATGTGAGTGCCATCTTTGTCAATGTATGTATGTGTGTGTCTCCAGCCTCAGTGCCCATAAATCAAATCTCCTGCAGTGCGTGTGCCTCCACCCCTGCTGTGCAAATTTGTCCAATTAGCCACGGCCCCCAGGGAGACGCATAAATACAGACATACACACACACACACACACACACACACACAAACAGGCTCCCCAGAATCCAGTGTGAAATGGGGCTCTGCCACAGTGGGAGGATTACGCGACAATAAAATGCATTTCACGGCTTCAGCACTTTATAGGTCCAGCCTCCATAGAGCTCTGGCCAAAGCACTGCAACTACCCCGCCCCTTTAATCTCTGCCTTCTCACAGACACACACCCACCCACCCACCCACCCACACACACACACACACACACACACACACCGTAAATCCACACTCTGGAAGAGAGAGAGAGAGAGAGAGAGAGAGAGAGAGAGAGAGAGAGAGAGAGCAAGAGAGAGAGAGAGAGAGCTCAAATCATTCACCCTCCCCAGTGACTCTGGACTGACTACGATGTTTTCCTAAATGAATCCTAAAGTTGTACTCTTCCCTCTCTAGCAGCAGATTATCAGTGGCATGTCCTGAGCACACCAAAGCTGACGACAAACACCAAATTCTGAGGCATATGTCTTCATCATAATACTATGAAAAGGAATTACAGTCCTATACCTTAAGTATGAACTTGATTTAAAATAGAACAGAAACAGGATGAAAATACTGAATAATATTAAGTTAGCCACAGATGAATAACATTTCCCACAAAAAAACACCTGTTCCAGTCAGTATCACCCACCACTAATATGATATATAACAGTGTTGAATGATGATACAGTAGAAGTATTTACAAGACTAATATTAAATATTTTGTAGAATAAACTATACCATACTATGATAATATTTAAACACTTCCACAATGAAGAAACTCATAACACACAAAATAAGTAAAACATAAGATGTGCAATTTAAATTGAAAAACTTAACTACTGTACTTATTTATATTCCTAAAGATTGTGCTGCAACAGAAGAATAGAACAGAGTAATTTCTTGTGGTATTCTATTGGTCACATTGCTGTTTTCTGTAGCATTTACAGCCAATCAAAGTGCTCAATGCAAAGCGTTGCACAAAGAAGACAAAGACTTGATAGATTTTATAGGTTTTTTTTAAGAAAAGATGTGGAAAAGATCAGAGTTGGGAGTAAAAAAGAAAAAAAAATGAACGTAAGGGTGGTAAGAGCTCCTCCAGGTTTTAAAGGGACAGTTCAACCCAAACTCAAACATACATATTTTTGCTGTTACAGGTAGTGCTATTTATCCATTTTGACTGTTTTAATTTAAGTTGCAGAGTGTTAGAGATAGACCTACCTGCCTTCTCTGAATATAATGGAACTGGATGGCACTCTGCTTGTGGAGCTCAAAGCGCCAACTCAACAGCAATGACTCTTTCCAGAAATCATGACCTGCCAGTTACTCAAGACTTCCACAGACCTTGTTGTGAGCAGTTTCATGTAGGAACTATTGTATTTCTGCTGAATCACACCTGCATACTGTATCACCACACTGAAGGAAGCATGCATCTACTGCTAGCTCACCTAACACGAATGAGCTATCAGCTGAGGAGGATGTCATTAATGTGTACATCTTGTGCTGTTACGACTATGAGCCTCTAGACTAGACTGATAAATAGTACTATATATACTATATATACGTATATATATGTATGTATACATATATACACATATATACACATATATATATATATATATATATATATACATGAATATATATATTTTATGATTCTGTGATTCTGAAGCGAATTGTCCCTTTAAATGAGGAGCTTTTCAACATATTCCTCTAATTTTAAACAGTTAGACCTGTTTTATATCTGGTGACACTGCTGCAATGGCACTAACAATCATGAATTAGTTTTTTACTATTTCAACTTTAAACTTCAAAGTACAAAATTCACTTTAATAATACATTTTTTGGTTCAATATCATCATAGCTAAACTGTAAATGCCTACAGAGGCTGCCACTAAAGTTGACATGAACCTGTCTTGTTCATTTTCCCTGACAAGTCAAATCTGTTATGCCACTACATAACAGATATAAACATGGCTACACATGCTTTTGTCACAGTGGAGCTAAAACAAAAAAAGCACAAGTATTGTAGTGCAATGAAACAATTCACATCTACAAATTGTCGGTGCAGTGCAATGCATTCTAGTAGTTGTAGGTTTTCTACCTCTTGAGCAAAAGCGTCCCTTTTCTCTGTTTTCTCTGGTTCTGTAGCACCAATTTCAAAAGTATTTGCATCTTTCTACTGCATAGACATTCTAGTTTTATTAAAATGCCATCTTTCCAGCAGTGAGGTACTTCTTTAATAAACAGACCAATATTGGTAGATTTAGCTGTACATAAAGTTTGATTGTAGAGTTTCAAAATTCAGTTTCAGTGGCTTTTTTATCCTGGAAATTCTCAGAGAAACACTAAAACATGCTCCATGGCTGTATTTACTTTAAAAGTCTGAAAACGCTGTAATATGCCATCAAAATTTTCCAGAGCCCACAGTTTTGTATATCTTAAAATGACAGCTGGAACTAAAGAACATTTGGCATTTTTTCTTGACAAGTAATCCATTAAAATAATTGTTGATTAATTTTCTAGTGGTTGACTAATTGATTTATTGAGTAACTGTTGAAGCATTGATCATGATAATACAGTAGAGAGCCATATTCAGGACATTGCATTTGGGATAGCATCTGTTCTCAATACATCTCTAATTCAGCATTTCTTAAGGCTCAGCCTTTCTGGAAAAATCGTGGATGTTCTTATAGTATACTTTACATTTTCTAAGACAAATCAACATCAACTAGAGCAGCAGCTGGGAAAAATAAAAATATTTGTTATTTTAACAAAGTTAAATGATAGTGAGAAGAAAAACTACAGCTACAATAAAAAACAACATGCATGGCAGCACAGGTACTTACACCTTAGTAACTTGGTTTTGTCCATATCCATAAAACTCCTCAAAATACATATTTCCAACTTTCTAGTTGTAATCTCTGCTGTCTAAAAACCTTTACAGCATTTGCTTGTCTAAGTTTTGGTTTCCCTTCAGTTCTCTATTTATAGGTTTCAACAGTTTGACTCCAGATATATATCAGGCAAAAAACAAAACAATGAAATGCCCATTAAGAAGAATTCTTATTATCTCATGAGAAATAATATACAAAGAGTACCATGTTGACATATACTAACGTCTGAACATCCCCCAAATCACTCCAATCACTGATCTACAATGTATTTAATGTTCTACAATTTGAGTTTGAACAGAAGCCACATAGAAGCAGGCACCTTTCTTTAATTTTCTTATCACTGAGCTGCTAGTTTGTTGCCATGCCCCTTCCTCTGACGTCAGCATATAATTGCAATGTGTGTGTGTGTGTGTGTGTGTGTGTGTGTGTGTGTGTGTGTGTGTGTGTGTGCGTGTGAGTGAGTGGGAATGAGTGGGAGTGTACGTGTGCTGATCTGGATGCAGACAGTAGTCCTGTAGTGCTGGCCAGGGTTAAGGCTCTTATATGGAGGATAATCCAGGAGACCCACAGGGTCTTAACTCACCCCTCCAACGCACAGGGTGTCACTATGTGGGAGGTGGGGTGGGCAGAAGTGTGAAAGGGAGTCTAAAATATCTCTCTCTCTCTCTCTCTCTCTCTCTCTCTCTCTCTCAACTGGTACAAGTTTTTAACAATTCCCCAGTGCTGATAAAAATCTTTCTAATGTGACAGAAATCATGTTCAAGGATGACTTAATGCATGAAAGTTTTATTCACGTTACGTTTAGGCACTTTTATTTTACATTTGTTTTTATTTTACACTGCCTAAGGTTAAGGCAGCTGCAACACACTACACCTACTAAGCTGTCGTTTGAGGTCCTCTGAAATGTACTGTGTGTATTTCAAAGTTGGATTTATTCGAATACAGCAGTAAAGTGTTGGTGAGATTTGGACAGTATTCAGTGCTCAGCCTGAGAGTTAGCTAGTTTAGCTAGCTTGGCTGGTTAGCCAGCTAGCTAATGTTAACATTATCTCTCCATTAACTCTCCAAAAAGTCTGTTTGGTCCTACACATAAATATTGAAATAACAGCATAGTGCCACCAACAAAACAACCCCTCTAATTCAAACTTTTCAAAGATCAAACATTGTCAGGACAACTGGACAACAAATTCACAGAAATAGTAAGTGGGGGAGTTGCTTTATACATCAATAAAAACCATAAAAGTAAAACTGTTGGTTGTCACTAGCTATAGACAATATCTTGGAATGAGCCCCTATCTTGGAATCAGAAATTGACTTTGAGAAATCAAAAAATATGCTAATAAGCTGTATAAATAGAAAAAGGGAATCTCGTAATGACAGACAGTAAGAAAAGGGTCTTTGTCTGCCGAGATTTCGATATCGACTAGCTAAACTCACTTGGACACAATGCAATTACAAATCAGTTCAATGTACAGTAGAGCCTATATCCCTCCATCACACCGCCAAGTAGAGGAGCCACACACAGTGCTACACTAATTGACAACAATGTTATTAATGGGAACATAGTAAGTGGACTACTTATAAATGCCACAAGTCAGCCATTAAGAGCCATATCAGGACCAACACAGATGCTAATGCTTGCAGCTTAATAAAATACAAAACAGGCTGCAAGAAGACCTAATATTTCAAGACTGGATTAAGTTAATGTGGACTTTTGTCACTTTTGTCCAAAACAACTGCTCTTTATGCAAAAAAAACAGAAACCAGGTTTGCTGAAAAACTGTATCTTACCAGGGGACGACAAAAGGATTGCAAGAGGAAAAATCTATTATATAAAGACTTTAAAAAAAGAACAAAGAAAAAAGAACAGACAAATCACAACACACATAATGTATATGGCATTAGGCAAAATTAATATCGGGGAATATTTGAATATTTGCCACCTATTCATTTCCATTCAGTTAAGTGGAGGAGCGAATAAAGCATCAGCACCTGGTGACAAAGCAAATTTGCATCTTTGCATTGTGTGGAGTTCAACTTTGGTGAACTTTGACTGGCAGAGATACAGGCTCCACCAATAGCAAATAAGTATGTGTGGAGGAGACACTGATTGTTACTGTGTCTAGGCAATATTGTATGATATTGGTCTTGAAAAAAATAAATTGCTCCATATGAGAGATGCTGCCTGACTGGCAGTAAGCTGGAAGACAGGCATGGAACATAAGAAAATGTACCAACAATAATGTACCAATAATAATAATGATAACAATAATCGTATTTCACAGTATTTATTGGCAAGCAAGCTAGTATTAGGAAGCAAGCTAGCTTTCTGTGTATGTCACATCTGGCACTGCCCACAGTTAGCACGGATATTTCCTTGGCAGGTGTTGGTCTCGGGGCACAAGCCAGTGTTCTCATTGGGCAGGTCCCAGGCTCGGATAAATGCAGAGGGTTGTGTCAGGAAGGGCATCCGACGTAAAGCCTATGCCAAATCAAACATGCAAATCACGAATATGACTTCCATACTGGATCAGTTGAGGCCCGGGTTAAAAACAACCGCCGGTGCAATTGACCTGCAGGGTGGAAACTGGACTACTGTTAGTTGAAAAAGGAGAGGAGAGGAAGGTGGGGCCATAGGCAGAGAGAGAAGAGGAAAGGCAAAAGTCTAGAACTAAAAGTAGGGACTTTGAATGTTGGGACTATGACAGGGAAAGCTAGAGAGTTGGCTGACATGATGCAGAGGAGGAAGGTGGATATACGTTCAGGAGACCAGGTGGAAAGATAGCAATGTTAGAAGCTTTGGAGCAGGGTTCAAGCTGTTTTATCATGGTGTGGATGGAAAGAAAAATGGAGTAGGAGTTATCTTGAATCTTGAGTTTGTTAGGAATGTTCTGGAGGTGAAAAGAGTGTCAGATAAGCTGATGAGTCTGAAGCTAGAAATTGAAGGTGTGATGTTCAATGTTGTTGGTGGTTATGCCCCACAGATAGGAGTGAGTGTGAGTTAGAAGAGAAAGAGAAATTCTGGAGTGAGTTAGATGAAGTGATGCAGAATATCCCTGGAGGTGAGAGAATGGTGATTGGTGCAGACTTGAATGGACATGTCGGGGCAGGGAACAAAGGTGATTAGGAAGCGATGGGCAGGTTTGGTATCCAGGGTAGGAACGCAGAAGGACAGATGGTGGTAGACTTTGCAAAAAGGATAGAAATGGCTGTAATGAATACTTTTTTTCAGAAGAGGCAGGAACATAGGGTGACTTATAAGAGCGGAGGTAGGAGCACACAGGTGGACTACATCTTGTGCAGACAATGTAATCTCAAGGAGATCAGTGACTGCAAAGTCCTGGTAGGTGAGAGTGTAGCCAGAAAGCATAGGATGGTGGTGTGTAGGATGACTCTGGTGGTGAGGTAGAGGTCGCAAAGGCCAAACAAAGGGCGTACAACAACTTGTATGATAAGTTGGACAGTAAGGAGGGAGAGGCTGATTCATACAGGTTTGCGAGGCAGAGAGAGAGAGAGAGATGGGAAGGACATGCAGCAGGTTAAGGTGATTAAGGGTAAGAGATGGGAATGCAATGACAGGTGCCACAAGTGTGATGGGAAGATGGAAAGAGTACTTTGAAGAGTTTATGAATGAGGAAAATGAGAGAGAACAAAGAGTAGAAGAGGTGACCATTGTGGAGCATGAAGTAGCAAAGATTAGTAAGGATGAAGTGAGGAGGGCATTGAAGAGGATGAAGAATGGAAAGGCAGTTGGTACTGGTGAAATACCTGTGGTGGTACTGAAGGGTCAAGGAGAGGTGGCAGTAGAGTTTTTGACAAGGATTTTCAACAAGGTCTTAGAGAGTGAGAGGATGCCTGAGGAATGGAGGAGAAGTGTGCTGGTGCCGATTTTTAAGAAGAAGGGAGACATGCAGAGTTGTGGTAACTACAGAGGGATAAAGTTGATGAGCCATACCATGAAGCTATGGGAAAGAGTAGTGGGAGCTAGACTAAGAGCAGAAGTGAGCAGCAGTACGGTTTCATGCCAAGAAAAAGTACTACAGATGCAGTATTGGCTTTGAGGATGCTGATGGAGAAGAACAGAGAAGGTCTGAGGGAACTGCATTGTGTCTTTGTAGATCTAGAGAAAGCACATGACAGGGTGCCGAGAGAGGAGATGTGGTATTGTATGAGGAAGTCTGGAGTGGCAGAGAAGTATGTTAGAGTGGTGCAGGACATGTATGAGAGCTGTCAGACAGTGGTGAGTTGTGCTGTAGGTGTGACAGAGGAGTTTAAGGTGGAAGTGGGACTGCATCAAGGATCAGCTCTGAGCCCCTTCTTGTTTGCTATGGTGATGGGCAGGTTGACAGATGAGTTTAGACAGGAATCTCCATGGACTATGATGTTTGCAGATGACATTGTGATCTGTAGTGAGAGCAGGGAGCAGATGGAGTAAACTCTAGAGAGGCGGAGGTACTCCCTGGAAAGGAGAGGAATGAAGGTGGGACAGCTCTTTTTGGATGTTTTGGAGATAAAGTCAGAGAGGCCAGACTGAGATGGTTTGGAAGTTATTTTAGGTTCTGTCTTGCTTTGCTACTGGGTTGCTTTGCTCTCTCTCTCTCTCTCTCTCATATATATATATATATATATATATACATAGTGAAAGGACAGTTGGTAGAGAATGTAGACAGTAGTCAGAGAAGCAACAGTGCAGTTAGTGACCAGTGTACTTGTATACACAAACTATCTGCAAACTTTTCAAAAACAGGGAAACAATCTAAAACATTCTGATATGGCAACAACCTGCCTTCAGTGCAGTAAGTGCTGTCCCCACCTGAACACACCCAAAACCAAGGAGATGGTGGTGGATTTCAGAAGGAAGAGGTCACCCCATCAACCAGTCTCCATACAGGGGGAGGACATTGAGGTGGTGCACACCTACAGATATCCGGGATGAAAAGCTGGACTGGTCCTCTAACACTGACGCCCTCTACAGGAGGGGGCAGAGCTGCCTGTTCTTCCTGAGGACATGGAGGTCCTTTGATGTGTGTGTGGAGATGTTGACCATGTTCTATCACACGGTGGTGACCAGTGCACTCTTCTACACTGCAGTTTGCTGGGGAGGCAGCTTGATGTACAAAAACACCAAGTGATTGGAAAAGCTGGTTAAAAAAGCTGGCTCAGTGCTCGGCAGGAGACTGGACCCACTAAGAACTGTGGTGGAGAGGGTCACATTGGACCAACTGAAAGCTATAATGGACAATAGCAAACACCGTCTCCACAGTCTCCTGGAGCGACAGAGGAGCAGCGGCAGCAGTCGGCTCATCTTACTGCATTGCAGAATGGAACGTTTCAGGAGATCCTTCGTCCCAACAGCAATAAGACTGTTTAACACCTCCTGAATCCAGTCACACACACTCACACACATCACATTAGCCACAACTGGACTGGACTGTGGGGCAATTTATTTTAATTTAATTTTAATTAGATTTTTAATTTCTATTTATGCACTTATTTTAACTTATTTTATTTTATGTCTATTTTAATACCACTGTGTTGTTGTTGATGAGGGGAAGTGTGGTTGTTGTTTTTTGTCTTTTATGAGCTGCTGGACAGTTGAATTTCCCTTCAGGGATGAATAAAGTTCATTCCATTCTATTCTATTCTATTCTATTCTATTTCTAGTTGGGTTCCAATGTGTGGTTGTGTGAGGTTATCCAAGAAGTTACATACAAGTTGTAAAAAGTATGTAAAACCTGCATGTACTCCTCTTTCTTCTGTCTTTCCACCTCTGACAGATGGGTGATAGAGAGACAGATAAGTGCATCTGATTCCCAGAAATAAAATGAAGAGAGATAGCGGGACAGTGGAAGGTTAGTTCATGGTTTAAGGAAGTAGAGGTCATATGAGGAAAAAATAAGGGAAGCAGCATTTGAAAGAAAGCAGGAAATGAAATAGAAGGAAAAAGGGAAGGATTTTGATAGACAGGTGAAAAAAAAGAAAGGACAGGGTTATAGAGGAATGAAAATGGATTCATCCAAAGGAGAAAATGAATAAAGAAGGGAGTCAAGAAAGAAAACAACTGACAGGACTATACATTTTTACAAAAAGCAAATGGAAACGAAGAAGGAGGGAGGAAGGATTGGTTTACAGAAAAAAGAAAGGAGAAAATCTGAGAAAAAGGAGTATAAAAATAAGTAAGAAAGCAAAGAGGGAAGGAAGGAGGAAAACAGCTGCCTATCAGTAACTGCATTTTACTAAAGTAGATAGGAAGTACTTAGAAGGAAAAAAAACAGAAAAAGGAAAAAAAAAGATAGATGGAAGCTCTCTATCCGAATCTCTGCCTATGTCCATGTAGATGAAAAAATGGTTTTCTGTGAGTGTGTGTCTTTGTGTATGCATGTTGTGTGTGATTTGACAGATCTGGTGGGGACGTTATCAGGCGAGGTAAATCGGCCTAAACCTGGTGCTAATGTCTTGGTGGGGGTGAGGGAGAGATTAATAAGGACCAGCTCCAAAAGGCTTTAGCTGGCCTGCTAAGATTCTTAACCCGCCTAACCTCCCCCGGCGCCACCCGGTATCCAAAATGTCCCTGAACTTCGACGCAAAAACTAAACACAAGTTTAATTTTCGACGGCATAATCAATTAGACCTTTAGAGTTTGGATTTTTTGCCTCGGAGTGTGGTAGTAGCACTTTTTACACAGTGGGCAAAACTGTGAATGCAGTTCAGTTAAACAATAAATATGTTCTTGTATTTGTACACATTTCTCCAAAACAAAGGTAGCCTTACTGCTAGTACATTTTAAAATTGCAGAAGATCATTCTTCCTGCCTGTCTCGGTTTATAACCAGAGATGTACTTGGACATGTACAGTACAGGCCAAAAGTTTGGACACACCTTCTCATTCAATGCGTTTTCTTTATTTTCATGACTATTTACATTGTAGATTCTCACTGAAGGCATCAAAACTATGAATGAACACATGTGGAGTTATGTACTTAACAAAAAAAGGTGAAATAACTGAAAACATGTTTTATATTCTAGTTTCTTCAAAATAGCCACCCTTTGCTCTGATTACTGCTTTGCACACTCTTGGCATTCTCTCCATGAGCTTCAAGAGGTAGTCACCTGAAATGGTTTCCACTTCACAGGTGTGCCTTATCAGGGTTAATTAGTGGAATTTCTTGCTTTATCAATGGGGTTGGGACCATCAGTTGTGTTGTGCAGAAGTCAGGTTAATACACAGCCAACAGCCCTATTGGACAACTGTTAAAATTCATATTATGGCAAGAACCAATCAGCTAACTAAAGAAAAACGAGTGGCCATCATTACTTTAAGAAATGAAGGTCAGTCAGTCTGGAAAATTGCAAAAACTTTAAATGTGTCCCCAAGTGGAGTCGCAAAAACCATCAAGCGCTACAATGAAACTGGCACACATGAGGACCGACCCAGGAAAGGAAGACCAAGAGTCACCTCTGCTTCTGAGCATAAGTTCATCCGAGTCACCAGCCTCAGAAATCGCAAGTTAACAGCAGCTCAGATCAGAGACCAGATGAATGCCACACAGAGTTCTAGCAGCAGACCCATCTCTAGAACAACTGTTAAGAGGAGACTGCGCGAATCAGGCCTTCATGGTCAAATAGCTGCTAGGAAACCACTGCTAAGGAGAGGCAACAAGCAGAAGAGATTTGTTTGGGCCAAGAAACACAAGGAATGGACATTAGACCAGTGGAAATCTGTGCTTTGGTCTGATGAGTCCAAATTTGAGATCTTTGGTTCCAACCGCCGTGTCTTTGTGAGACGCAGAAAAGGTGAACGGATGGATTCCACATGCCTGGTTCCCACTGTGAAGCATGGAGGAGGAGGTGTGATGGTGTGGGGGTGTTTTGCTGGTGACACTGTTGGGGATTTATTCAAAATTGAAGGCACACTGAACCAGCATGGCTACCACAGCATCCTGCAGTGACATGCCATCCCATCCGGTTTGCGTTTAGTTGGACGATCATTTATTTTTCAACAGGACAATGACCCCAAACACACCTCCAGGCTGTGTAAGGGCTATTTGACCAAGAAGGAGAGTGATGGAGTGCTGCGGCAGATGACCTGGCCTCCACAGTCACCGAACCTGAACCCAATCGAGATGGTTTGGGGTGAGCTGGACCGCAGAGTGAAGGCAAAGGGGCCAACAAGTGCTAAACACCTCTGGGAACTCCTTCAAGACTGTTGGAAAACCATTTCAGGTGACTACCTCTTGAAGCTCATGGAGAGAATGCCAAGAGTGTGCAAAGCAGTAATCAGAGCAAAGGGTGGCTATTTTGAAGAAACTAGAATATAAAACATGTTTTCAGTTATTTCACCTTTTTTTGTTAAGTACATAACTACACATGTGTTCATTCATAGTTTTGATGCCTTCAGTGAGAATCTACAATGTAAATAGTCATGAAAATAAAGAAAACGCATTGAATGAGAAGGTGTGTCCAAACTTTTGGCCTGTACTGTATGCTGTATAATCAGTGTTTCTTACCAAGCTTTTTGTATGAACAAAGTTTAAATGCTGGGTTTAGGTATATACTGTATAACTGGTACTTCCACTTACTCTAAAGGTCCAGTGTGTGATGTCTTATAGAAATAGAACATAATGTAATAAGTATGTTTTCTTTAGTGTATGGCCTGAAAATAACATTGTTGTTCTCTTTACCTTAGAATGAGCTGTTAAATCTACATAGGGAGCTGGTCCTTGTCTACAGAGATCACCATGCTGCGCCATCACATTTCTACAGTAGCCCAGAATGGACAAACCAAACACTGGCTCTGAGGACATTCACATTTCCACGTTTATATGTTTCTGCATTTTCGCATCAGCCACCACAGTGAGAAGCCCACTTGCAATGAGCAGCGCGGGAGTTACACTTATTTGTAATGTGAAACTGCTTTATTCTGTGTTTTTACTGGTTTAAATTATCTGGGCTGTTTGATTTGGAGAGGAAGAGACTTCTGTGGATAATTGAGCTTCCGGTGAAAACCTCCTGAATATCTGGATCTTATGTTATTGGAGAAAGAAAGCGACCACACATTAGCATGTGTTGGAGAAGCTGCCTGCAGCAACATGCCAAACTGTGATGAAAATATATGGATTTGTAACATGAAACTGCTTGTTGTTTTTACCAGTTTAAATCATTAGATCTGTTTGTTTTGGAAAGGAAGTGACTTCTACAGATAATTCAGCTCATGGTAAAAACCTCCTGAACATCAGGATCAGAAAAAGGTGAACACACACTTAGGAGAAAAAAAAGGGTGAGCACACAACAGCTGCTTAGACTGTTTAGCAGTTTTACTCACCTGGTCCATTTGTTTTGGAGAGGAAGAGACCTCTGCAGATAATTCAGCCCCAGATAATAAACTCCTGAACAATGAACACTGCAGGAATTCTAGCCAGGAGAAGCCTTAGCTGGTTGCAATCTGCAATTCACCTCTAGACACCACTAATTCCTCCTAAATCTTACATATTGAACCTTTCAGAGCCATCAGAAGTGGCTTCTTGCGGTTTTGAGACAAATTAGTGTTTGTCTCTAAGTAGCGAAGGCAAAAGTAACGTGACATTTTTGTACCGCTGCAAAGCCTCTAACTTTGACACCAGACACCAGTATGCATCCTGCGTCCTACCAACATTAAATGCTGATTTCTTTTAACCATGACCACAAACTTTCAAGTAACTTATTAAAATTTCAGTTTGAGTTGCTATCAGATCTTATTTACCACAGCAAACTTTCTGTCGTCAGCTAAAAACTCAAAAGTCAAGCTGCAGTTAATATTGATGCTGATGATGCTGTCACTTACATGTACAGTAACTTCCTCGCTTTATAAGAGACAGTAAGTCTATTTCTCAAAAATTGTCACTACACTACTGATGGGACCATGTCACAATAGAGTGACATTAGCTTATGTTTATGTTTGCTTATAACTATTTCGTTAATGATGGAGGAACTTGTGTTCTGTCATCAGTCTACAAACCATTAACATAAAAGCCAAGAACAACTTAAAGGGATAGTGCCGTGAGACATCGGCACCGCCTTCATGTGTGTTCACGTGCTTTCGCTGGTCTCGCGCGCAAGTGTACACACGTCAATGCAGTGTACACAGAGGCAATTAGAGCTACATGCTACAATGAAGCATGTAGCATGTGAGTTCAAATGACGTTTTTCCAAACAACTTTTTATGTCGGGGCTTCAGGACACTTGGATCACCACGGACAAGCATTATGGAGATATTTTATGGTTTCAATTCTGTGTTCTTGGACGTTTTAATCTGGGTCGCCGTCAGCCATTAGGTGTGCAGTTGTAGCTGCTACCCACTTCTCCCTCGGATTTCCGTAAGTGTTGTGAGGACTCTAAAACTTCACCAGAGCCTCCCTTGGCATATGGGTGAGTAGATAATGGCTGCATTTTCATTTTTGGGTGCGCTATCCCTTTAATGCTTATTACCTATGATGAATCATATCATGGCCTATGATTAATGTACAGTGCAGCATTGCTCCAACAGTGCCATCATAGTTTAATCTGTTTGGTCTGCATTCACCATAGGCTATTTTTTTCTTAATTAATTATTTGCACCAAACCGAGCTATACAAGAGACATACCCGTCCTGTTAACAATGACACATAAACTCCAAAAAGTCAAAATGATTAGTTCTTAAGAAGCTAAAACAAAGTAAAATTAAGTTTGACACAAACATATCAGTGTGATTTATGTTTAACAGCAAAGGCAGACTTCACCATGTTCTATATCAGGTTATGGACACTGCAGCTACAGTATAGTAGGGAGGCTTGCAGAAGCTAAATACACAAATTTTATACATTTAAATCAAATGTTAATTGATTAATGTTTGAATGCTGTCTTTGTAATGTGTTGGGATGGAGGCAATGAAATCTTAAGTCATTGTTTAAGTAGTTTTACTTTCAAGTTAAAATTTTGGAGAAGATTTATAAGTAGTGTTTGAACCAAAACCGGAATGTCATTTGGGGAAATAAATCAAATTTTAATTAAGAGGAATGGGATGTTCTTCATATAGCAACTGCACAAAGCTGTGTTTTACATACATATTGGTTTAATCATTGTTTTTAATATCTCATCATGAATTAGTATTTTTAAATTATATTCCCATATTCTCTCTCACTTGCACACTGTTAACAGATGGTTGTTTCAGTGAGACAATCACTATGTGCAGATTCCACTGTTCCATTCAATCCTTCTTTATGGTAAGTACCTGCCACAGGATCAGTGTAATTTGGTTGTGTCCTGTGTGTTGTGATGGCAGTTCAGGGCCTGACCTCATCTGCATGGCTGGGATTGAGACACAAATCTGGATCATTAATGATTCAAAACAACAGCTCGTTGCCCTTGGCCTCTAGCTAGGAGTGATAATCTTTGTTTTTGGCTCTCTGCTGCTGTTTTTTGCTCTGTGCTGGCACAGGGGCTTGACAAATAGAACCTGATATCAATGCAACTTCAAATAGCTGTTATTGTAGTCAATATCTAATATCTGATCATTTTAATGCAACACATTTCATCCATCCATCCATCCATCTTCTAACCGCTTCATCTTCTTGAGGGTCTTGGGGGGGGGGGGGGGGGGGGGGGAACTATCCCAGCTGACATTGGGCGAGAGGCAAGGTACACCCTGAACAGGTCGCCAGACTATCGCAGGGCTGCAACACATTTCAGTTTTTCATTTATTTTGATGCTGATTCATCCCATCAGTCCATTAAAGTTTTAAGGATGCCATACTCTCTCTCTGTTTTGGTGATATAGTGCTGGTTGAAGTAGCTTATGTGTTTTGGTTGCCCCTTAATGAAAGATCAAAGGGTTGAAGTCCTGACCCTGAA